>NC_056618.1:14421289-14501289 GCF_018340385.1 Cyprinus carpio
AGCCTTGGAAATTAAAAGACAGCGCAAGCCCCGATCTGTCTGATGAAGAGATATACACGCGGAAAAGAGAGATAATCCGATAAACAGTGATCTCGCGCTTCATGTCTCTACGTGTACGGGGAGATCCTTAAACCCACACGGTTTTGTTTTTAGTGATTATGAAACCTACTAGTCGGTGGTTTGCCTGGATGACTAGCTGATTAATCAGTTTAAACAAGACCTGTATAATTAGCTTAGTTTTGAGTTCAATTGACCTAAAAAAAAATACACATTTTCTGATGCAATTTAATCATGTGAACATTCTAACAGATAAAACTAATTAAATTACAGATAAAAATATCAACACCAACATAAATGAAAAACAAAACTGTCTTTGAAGTTCCTATCAATTAGTAGGTAAGTAAAGCTTGAGTTTAGTGCCAATGCAAACTTTAATGGCCAATACTGGGTCTGCAATGGTAATACGTCAATGTCGACTCAAAAGGGCCACCCTTAACCATTGATTTGGCCATTATTGGGCCGGCAATGATAATACGTCGTGTCGACCCAAAAATGGCCACCCTCAACCACTGAATCAGCCAATATTAGGTCAAAAGTCCTAACATTTGCATGGCACTAACTCTTAATTCTAGAAAAAAATAGGTCTATTCTGGAGTTCTGACACACTTGAGACTTAAACTTGACTCTTAAACTCAAGTTTCATCTTAGTTTGCTCTTACATAAGGCCAAGGAGCCGGTGAGCAGCGGAGACAGCAGCAGGGCACTCAGGGAGAGCAGGATAGGCAGGTGGCTGGCCGGCATCATGTCGCAGATGACCTCTGACCTGGCTGGAGAGCCACGGCCCCACAGGCTGGAGACGAAGGGTCGGCACGCTGGACGTTTGGCACTCTGGAGGAGAGAAAACAGGAGAATGCCGATGAGTAATGACGCTCACGGTCACAGACAATAAAAACACAAAGACATACATCTAGAAATATATAAACATTGTTAACATTGTTTCAGCAGTCAACCATCAAGTACATTCACACGCTTTATCAGAAGGCTCAGTTTGAGCCTGTTCATATTCCCTCAGACTCCCAATTACAGTTTCACACAACTCATAATTAGTCAGGCTTTATCGCTGGATCTTGTCATTATTTACTTATCCGCCCATCTTGTAATTACCAAGACACTCATCAATATTTCAGACGCGTCTCTTTGTTTTAGCCAAATTGCGATTAATCCCCCCGTCACTGCTTTCTGCCTTGGGAGTCGACTCGCGGGTTGCTGTGTTTCTCACACATGTGGGGCGGAAACCCAGCGAACGTGCTTGTACACCATTTAATTAAAGATGGCAAGAACATCAGATGGCAAGATGGCAAGAGACGCGCGAACACGTGTAGTTGCTTTCGGAAGTGCTCGCTCACGTCGAGAATGAAAGAGATGTTGACATGCAGCGCTGGGACTCTGTAAAGAGTGACTATAGCATCTGCAGATGAACCTCCAGGCCTGTGTGACTCAGTAAGGGTGTTCAAACAAGTCGCAGTCCAAGATGGCACTTTTTTTAATTTGTGCCCTGGGGATCTGGTGGAGGACCAACAGTGGAAGCTGAGGAACTACTAAATGGACTGACAAATGGCTGATATTAAAAGTCTATGATATTTATAAATTCGAAATAAAACCACTAAATGCTTTAAGTGAATTAATTTAAAAAATATTTTTCTAGAAAAAATAAAAAAGGTTAACTTCAAGCTTAATCAAATATTTTTCAATATTTTATTAAATTTAATTTTTTAAATTTTTAAAGTGTTAAAAAAATGGTCAAAGATTAACAAATAAGAGAAATAAGCATGTAAAATGAAATATACAACATAGACATGGTACTGACACACTATACCTTCTTCATAAAAATAAATAATAACAATATTTTTATTTTGCAAAAAATATTATTTTTAAGCAAAAATTAACTGATAAATGTCTAAATAAATTAGAAATAAAAATGCCAAAATGTATTCCCAAAAAATAAACTTTGACAATATTTTTTATAATATTATATAAAATACTATTAATAATACTGTATGAGATATTACAATAATATTGTCCCAAATTTAATATAAAAATTATACAAAAAAATAAAGAGAAGTCATCAACAATGAAAACTAAACAGTCAAATGTTACCAAGAAGCCAAGATAGCTATGTGATTGTGGGTGCTGACATAACGCACTGCAACAGTCCACTCTTGTTCTCCTCCTCGGAGGGCACGTGAAACACTTCAAACTTTCATAATAGGTCTATTGTATCCTTCTGCTGCGATCAACACAATAACACAGCCATCACATACACACACACCGTGTCAGTCTGCATAGCTATTTGTGCTCCTCTAGTGTGGCGTGTTACGTTTCCAGAGAGCCTGGAAGTCATAATGCGCAAGTGAGGACCTAGTGACAGCTGGCTTGTCAGCTTGGGGTTTCCTGTCAACCTGCATGGCGACACTTGAAATTGCGCCTCACATAAACAATTGAAAATGTCCATCGAGGGATTTGGCTCTGGAGCGCCACAAACAGAGGGCCAAAGCGGGCACGGCATGCCCAGACAAAGAGGAGAAATATGTCTGCCCTGATTTACGACGCTCCCCTACACTGGCTGTCCAAGTCAGATTCCAAATGCAGCTCCCGTTCACCATGTCTGGAACGTGAAGGTTTGAAGTTTCATTGCAACAATGTGCTACAACGAAATGCAAACTAACAATGCATTCATCAAAGGCAGTCAAATTTGTATCACGCTTAGGGTGAAACGATTCAATTTCGCATTTGTAAGTACAAAATTTGGTGCAAAAGTTAATAATCCCAACTGACGTCAGAATAAAGATGTTTCACGAGTCAAATGCTCTCAATTTATGTTCCCCACTTTGGCTAGCCCCCAAAGGCTGAAAAAAAAAAGCACATTTCAACTGCACTGTCATGCAATATGCACAAGGACCTGTGTGTATAAATAATTGAGCTATATGGAGAGGCAAATGTTATGGACTTGTTGGGGAGCGACATTACACGCACAGACACTATCCAACAACTTGTGCGTCATGCCATTATGGTTTGGCATGCCATTCTTAACAATGTGTTGCATGCATTTGATGCTGACACAAAATCGTGCCACACTCGGTACATAGAAGAACTTTTGGTGCGAAACTCCACACCTCCAAACTCCAAATAACCCAAGCTTTTTTAAACAAGCCATTATGAGCCAAGGATACGCAATGCCTGTGGATACCAGCATTGCAACCACTGACAGTCAGTCGAGCGGCTCTTGAGACGTGCATTTATGCATGCCCAGGAGTTTTATCTTTCCAGGTCTTTCTATCTCCTATCTTTCTTGCTACCTCCAGACAGTGGCGATATGCCATATGAGTGTGTGTTTTCTTTTTGTTTTTTATTTTTAGTGGTGAGATGCAATCAGGGCTGCACTCATGACTGGCTGGCTTCCTAATCCTGCACGTTTCCATGCATTATTAATGCTAACATGTCGGTTTCGGCACTGAAACGGAGAGATACGATGACAGACAGAAAAGAGAGTGAAAGATTGAAAGATCTGCCATTTCAAACTGGGGTGCATGAAAAGATGCATGCCCTGCGGTCGCAGGAAATAATAGGAGTGTTAAAATGGGGCAAGACACAACTGCACTGTAGCGCGTGAACAGAAATAACAATCTTCTAAATGAATGCTGAAGAAGAGTCATAAACATTTGGAATGGCCAAGTACAAACCGTGGCTGCAGAAAGCGCATGCTGCATTTAATGCGCTCACATTCATGTGAGTGATCGTTATGAAATCCGCAGTGCTGAGAAACGAAAACAGAAAGACAGCTAGCACTGAGTTTATGTGCATACGTGAAGCAGTTCATCCCGATTTGTGCAACCAGATTGATGCAAGAACGCAAAAATCTGAAAAAAAAATTAAGAGACTACCATGCAGATGCCTAGAAAAGAAACAGATGCAGCTGCATAACAACTGGGAGGACGATAGTGTGTGTGTGAGAGAGATTTTTAAAGCTGGATAATCAGAGGAGGAAGCCAGATCGGAGTCCCCAGTGAGTCTGTGTGAGGGAAGAAACCATGGCGAACGTCCAATTAAAACTCCCAATTAAGCACCCCAGAGAGCGTTCCTCAATATAGAGATCAAACCGCTGATAACCACACAATCGGGCGTGATCGCAAAGACATCGTGCTACAACTTGTCTGCAACGCTCTCTTAACCCCTATAGTCATGTTTGACTCAAGATATTGTAGGTGATAGCAAACTAGCAGGGCTGCTAACATCCCAATGCTACAAATGAAGATTTATTAGCATTACAAAGCTAACGAATGCTAATTACACTTCTATATTAGCTAAACAAGTGATGCACGCTGTGAAGTGAGTAGCATGTCATTAAACACAATCCCTCTGCCAAAAATGAGTGGAAAAGAACATGGGATCCTGATTTTTTTGCTTGGCCCTCTGATTAGATACACGCACTAAAAAACGTTATGGTTTAAAACCAGATTCAAGACAAAGGACCTCAGAGGGGTCTCATAAAACAATGCAGCGGCCATTTCTATTTACGATCGAATGTAATATCCCTTAAAGAGCCCCTTGTAATGGCGCCATTCCCTCCGTATGCTACGGGCAACGGAGGCCCTTGTGAATGGCTCTTGATTCAGTCCAATTATCAAGGACACACTACTCCTGTGGTCACACACACACTTATGTGTCTGTCCGCGGCTGTAAAGTGAGAGAGCTCGAGCACACACACACACACATCTGGCTTTCATGTCAGTGCCAGATTTGACTGTGTAGTCCAGGTGGCTTGAGTTCGTGTTTGTCTTTCTTTGCTGTCCAAGATGCCATTTTGAAGAGTGCACAGAGAGAGGCCAGCATTCGTCCCTACGGCAAATTCAGCCAGAGGTGCTTTCACAATTCAGCTACCATTTCCACTGCAGTTCTGACAGTACAGCTGACATTTAAAGTCAACTGTAAATCCAAGTATGTATCATTTAAAACAAGTATACAAAAAACAATGTGAAATTCAATACCAAGGACCAAGAGAGTTGCAGCACCGGTGACATGCATTATTTGTGACAAAAACAATACTGACCTGATGGTACTTCCTACCTCACCTCATATATATATATTTATTTGACCTGATCCAATTACTTACTTTACCAACATGCACTAGTATAATTTTCACAAAAAAAAACATGCAAAAAGTACTAATTAATTAAAATACTAAGTTAATGAAAAAAAAAAAAACATGCAAGTATAATTTCAATTAAAATACTAAATTAAGTTAATTGTTATTTTTTTATTTTGTTGTTATTATTTTTATAATAACTATGATAATAATTACAAGAAATATTATAATCATTACTATTAATTATCATTCATAACATTAACATAAATATAACTTAAATTACTATAAATATACTAAATACTATAACATTAAATACAAAGCAACAAATACTACAATAGATAGATAGATAGATAGATAGAAAATGAGAATGTATAAATATTTATCCAATGTCTACTATATCTACTTCATTTTCTCTGTAATCTACAATTTCATATTAATGTCTTTTGATTTTAGGGTGAAATCTGACTTGTGATGAAAATAAACAGGACATGGTCTTGACAGATTTAGTGAGATTCATCCTAAAGCCTCGCCGTACACTGCCAGTGTTGAGTAATCATATGCATTTGCATGCATTTGTGGGAGCATTATGTAAATATATTTTGCCAGTTCTATCCTCTCCCTCTAATGCGCCACACAGATGCATAACAATCACAGCATTATCAGGTGATTGCCTCTCATTTCAAGGCACACACCTTCCATCGACATCATGGCTGCAATCCACAGAGACACAGAGAGAAGACAGCGACGTCTTCTGTGACCAAAGCCTCCTGCCTTTGTGTTTGTTTACAATGGCAGAGAGATGATCTACAGCCTTTCTCTGTGTGCCGTGGAGCCGAGATGAAATGTTTGATGAAAAATAACACACGCAGGAGTCGCTCTGTCTCCACTTAAGATGCAGAACAGTGGCAGGGAAGAGAGAGGCAAGAGAAGCAGGCAGGGGGCTTTTGCCAAGAAAACGTCTTTCTCCTATATCCTCTCCAAACAGCCGTTACATAATTCTGAGTCTTGAGTACAACCAGAACGGAGGGAGTGTATGTGTGCACGCGTCGGAACAAAGCGAGCACTGCTTCATGCTGATATGTCATTCTGAGAAAACCAGGTGGCACGTTTGACCTTTGTGCTTTCAGGGAGATAAATCCAAGAGTCCTTTCACTTCTGTGAGATGAACAGACGTGCTGCAATGCAGTCAAACACGGTACTCACATAAAGCTTTGAGGCTTTTAGTTCATATCTGTTAGCTTTGAGGCTAACATCTATGTGCTAGCACACTCCTAAACAGGGATGAAATAAACCTTTAGAAGATAGCTGACAGCTGACAGAAGACTGACAGTTCTACATACATTTTATCCAATAAAATACTCTCTATAATGAGAATGTCCCCATTCCCTACTACTACCTTCAACCAAGTAGCAATAGCAATAACAAATCATATTTAGTGGTTCTGATGAACTAATATGCTGCATCTTCAGTGCATCCCACCCCAAACTGAGAGTTTCAACTACTAATGTGTCAACATTTTTATTACACTGCATTCAAGGTATAAATTTGGATTCCCTGGGAATCAAACCCATGACCCTGGCATTGCTAATGCTCTGCTAGTTGAGCTGCAGAAATGTCAACACAGCACTAGTAAAGCCATTTCACTTGCAAAAATGTTGGTTAGCCAATCAGCTATAAAGTTTTCTGATTGTGTACTAAAATGTAAAAGCAGTTGGATATTTTCAGTGTAGGATATATTGTCTAAAAGACAGGTCTTTGACATGCTCGACTGTACCATTCACAAAGGCAAATTTAATTACAAATTTGGCCTGGCTGCGATCTGCATTAGTCCTTGAAAGAAGAATGACGTTATGTTCTGGATTCTCACCAAGCCATCTACATGCAATGCCTGCCCTTTAAGACCCAACTAAGAGCTTTTCAAGGGCCACCCTAGAGCCAGAAATATCGGCACGCATTTATATTCCGGACCCCAGCAAGGAATAAAATTACATTAAGCGCAGGTGCCCCTTGGAAATTGGAATACTTTTCTTAGCTGGGTAAATAGCAGCTCTACATAGTTGCTACGGGATTGCAGTATGGAATCATTCAAATCAAGGTACATAAATTGTTATTTGGGAAGCTGGCAACCTATGATTTGGCAGCTGCTCCGGAGGATGGGATGGTTCCTTTCAAAGGTGGACAATTACGCTGCCACTCACTGTTATTGGCGGCGCAGCCCGAGGTGGGGTGTATGGACTGCATTAGCATTCCAGCACTGCGCATCCATTAAGGCTAGGTGTAACCACACTGCCGCAGGCAGGATGTTAGTGCTCTACACTGCAGACAACATCCTGCTCTCATGGTAGGAAGCAAAGAATCCCAACATGAATGTAAGCTCCTGTCCTTTACTGATGGTGGGATACAATGCGTCCTGGTATTTGGGCACTAAACGCAACACAGGTAGTTTTGTTGAACCCAAGTGCACTAGCATACCCTCCTCTGTGCTGAGAGGCAGTTTGCACCTGAACTATACAAGTGGAGCTGTTCAGATTAAGAGCTCTTTCCTCGAGGACGCCAGCGCCCCCCTAGTACCATTAACTGAAATAACTTCATTGTGCTAATTAACAACCCCAGGGTCAATTCGTCACCTTGTTTATACATGCTCCACTCGACAGGCCCTGCACCGAATTTGCGAAGAGCGCCGCGCTAATGGTGGCTGTGGCAACAAATAGGGAATTCAGATTTTTTCACCCCTTTACTCACCATAATAAAACCATTTTGCTCAAGCACATTGACTCCTCACCACTGTAATTACATGACAGCACTGTGGTGAGTGGGTGCAGGAGTGTATAATCTCATTCTGACCGCGACTGGAGCCTCGGGAGAAAGCACACTGAGGCAGATGTGAATGTGTGCGAGTGAGGTAAGTGTCCCCGGGTTCAATTGCTGAATCGAGAGAATGAAAGAGAGAGAGAGACACACGTGTTGAAGACAGAAAACAGATGGCCAGGTTTGGGTTTGAGGCTCCTGTCTGTCACCTCCCTCCATCCCAGCTCGAGAATAACAACTGGCCACTTTTTACGGCCATTATAAAAGCTGCAAGGAGGAAAGGCAAATAGAGGCCCGGGAGCTCTACTTTGCACTTTCCTATGTTACTAATCTCGCTAACTGGGCTGCACAAGGGAGGGATTGTAGAATTGGAGGTGAGGTGACCCCACATGCTCAGTAGGAATGGGATAGAGGGGTTGTTAGCCTCAACTTGGGCAGCTAGATATTCTGATGTGTCCCTGAAAAAGCCGCTGAGGAAACAGAGACTACGCTGTCTGCATATGAAAGTACCACTCATAAACAGGCATCGAAACACTAGGTTATTGTTGGAGTTCGACCTCATGAAGGACATGCAGTGTTCTTTGAGGCTCAGCACTGACGCTGTGTTGCATCAGAATACGCCCTGACCATTGCCCAACAAATCCTTCCCTGGCCACCCAAAAGAAGTTCTTATTACCTCTTCGGACAACTGAAGACTTGTAGGAGGGATCAAAGGTGAGAGGTCAAGCAGCTGGTTAAAGCTCTTTTTTAACCATGCAGCATTCTTGCTCTCCCTGTTAGGAACCACACTTGCTGGGAATAATATTGCAAGACCATCAAAAACAAATGCATTCAACTCCTACGTCTGCACACAATACGAACAGCAGCATTAAAAGATGCCAGCATTGCGTGCCGTGAAGGAACCTGTAGGCGCTTCATTCTTGTCAGGAAACTGGCCCTTTTCAACACTGGTTTAGGCGTTAAGTCAGAGCTGCATGGTGTGAGGTGTAGTCAGCATGAGAGCAAGAGGCGCCTTCGTTTCTTTATCTCTAAAGAGATCTGACAGGCCCTCTGAGCTGCGAGACAGTACCTCAACTTAGCTGTGGCGCGTCAGCCAACCTGCGGCCTCCAGCTCGTCCAGAGGGTCAGAGCGGTCAAAGAAATGACAAACGTCGGCAGAACAACCAGGTAAGAGGACGACAACGCTACACCGGGAGCCTCGCTCTGTCCTTTCGCAGAACCCCTCCATCAACAATGCTCAGTTGATTCACATTCGTGGGGACAGGCTAAAAAGGGAGAAAATGAGAGCATCTGAGAGCTCAGGGAAGAATGGCGAATGAGAGCAAGCACAATCGGGTCAATCCGATGAATCGATCTCGGTGATTGGTTGACTGGGCAGACGGAATTGACAGAGGAACATTTTCCCGCAAGCAAGTCAGGCTGATTATACAACAATCAATTTTTCATTACTGTAACAATTGGCAGCACGTGAAATTGTGAAAAAGCTAATCCAATACTATAGGTTCGATGACTTGTTAGAGATCCTGCTATTAGCCAAGGAACACTCAAAGCTCTCATGAGATCCATAATCAGATGCAGACAAATAGACTCTAATTCTTATCTTAGATACAGCTACTTTATTTCCAAACCTAACATCGATACTTTGGGCTAGAGTTTCTTTGTGTGTACAAGAAAGCAGAGAGCTGTTCTGTTCATAACAGGATAGGAAGCCCCCCTTCTCCTTCTCACCGCCCAAGTCTGGTTAGTACCCGCTGAGTGTGAATGGGAATGTGTGGGCCGACTTAATCAAAATCACTCGTGGGGTATTTGAATACTTTAAATTAAGAAGCTGTGACGCTCTTTTCTCCTGGTCTCTCCGCTCCAGCCACCTGGTGGGCACGTCTGTTGATTATGGAGAAACGGGTAGGAGGAGGTGCCGAAGAAGAGCTGAACACAACTCAGCTGGTGAACCACCAACTGTGCTAGGAGGGAATGAAATGAAAAAGAACAACACAACCTTACGTTGCCATAGTTAGCATTTTGGCTACCTCAAAAGGGGAAGTTTGTGTTTGAAGGGTACACTCTTGTGATATTGCTATTCTCATCATCTTTTTCTCTGAGGGAAGATGAGGCGGGCACCTGACGTGTGAACTCTAGGCCTTCAAGTGCACTCTGGGATGACAGCTAAGGGTGGTTATCATTTAGGGAGGTGCTTGAATGAGACAGATTGTTAAGCCAGGATGGAGCTGTCAGCGGATAAGTGTGTTTGCTTGCTAAACATGTGATGCTAGTCCCTCATTCCATCTGTTTGGTTATGAAGAGGGGGGAAAAGTACAGTGAAAAACAAAGAGAGTGGGAGAGAGCAAAAGAAGCAGGTTTTGGAAAACCTGGTAAAAGAACTGAAGGCTGTCATTCCAGTACAGCCCAAGCTGTTCGGCTGTCGTCAGGCGTGCTCAGCAAGATGCAGCCTGCTCCATATGGCTGGCTCGGATCTGCCATCTCAAGGGAAGAGCTGCCTGCCTGCGTGTTTGGGAAGAACGAGAGAATGTGTGATTCTGAAACGCTCATGTTTATCCAGAATATCAAGCCGGGTTTTGTTACTGCTGTCCAGTTCTGTCTAAAATAGAAGCAGGAGCCTTTTCCAAAATATATTTTCTTGGCAAACCTCTGCATTGTTGAGTTTCCAGAGTGCTTTAGAAATCATATCGAGTCCAAGGGAAACTTTCCACAGCATACCTTGCTAGGGGAGATGCTTTCTCCCAAGCCTAGCAACCTTGAGCATATTCCCATGGTGAAAATGTGGGTTCCAGACAGGCTCAGCAGACCAAATCTAACAAAGGTCTGATGTTTTATAACAACAACACCCCTTGAAAAAAAGAATTTGAAAATAAGAATAAATAAATAAAATAAGATAAAATGGCTGTTTGGAAATGGTTGTTTTAAAATTGTGTTTGTTTTATTATTTTAGGTTTTTGATGCTTATAAAATGTGAAAAATGTGACAAAAATTCATATTAAAGACAAAAATGACCCAAACTGCATTCGAATTTGGGTCAGTTACGCAATAAGTAATATCTATCTACCTACCTACCTACCTACCTACCTATCTATCTATCTATAGGCTAAAGACTCCCAGAAACAAACTCCTAGAAAGGATGCACTCGCAAATGTAAGTGAAATAATCACATAAGTCTTGCATGGAAAACATTCCCTCTCCAATCAAGCGGGGGCAATAAGAATTGTCCTGTCTTGTGTGAGCAAAAGCTTGATTGAGCAAGTGTGAATGGTAACAAGGCCCGAGGGGCCAAACAGACAGGCAGTAGGGATTACAGAGTGGGACTGAATAAGCTCATGTATGTAACACACATGAGAGAAACTGCACAGGGAGCCCTGTTTACTAGAGCAAGATATTCCCCGGAAGCACACGGGTGGGGGTTGCTTACACACATGCAGGGACTACATGGTGGATCTGGATGAAAACAGATTTGTCTGGAGTCATGTAAAAATGATGGACTAGAACAAATACACTTGTAAAACAGAGGTACCGCCTAACGGGCCATATTAAGGGTAGTTTCTGTGTGCGCAAGTCAATTTAGAAGCAAGAATGTGAAGCGCCACAACAAAAACACTCGAGAAAACAACATTCACATATTGCACAGCCAATAAACTCAACGTTTCTTTTAATTTTGCCCAATAAACTTTCACAGCATGCTGTTAGATCTCCAAAATTAAGTTCTATTTGAAGCTCAATTTAACTTTGTTTTGGTCAAGAAGCTACTAGAACACAGAATTACTGAGGAAAAAGCATTGTTTAGTATGCATACTGCAGAAGAAATCTCTAGAAATATTTTTTTTGTTTATGTACAAGATGATTTCTAGATCCCACTTGCTGAAGACAATGTAGCATACTAAAACACTTACTGCAAAACATGTTACAGAAAATGTAAAAAAAAAAAAAAAAAAAAAAAAAAAAAGTAAAAAAAAAAAATTGGAATTGTAAGGTTTATGTTTGTAATTGTAATTTTGTTTTTTTTTGGTTTTCAATTCAAATGTGCAATTTTTTTAAAAAGCTAGCATACAGTATACAGTATATACTGCACCGTTTTTCAGTAAAGATTAAGCTAGTGCATCAACCTAGTGCAGTACCTACTGTAAAATTCTCAGTAAGGAATAAGCTAGAATTCCATTCTGAACATGTTTTTAAAGACTATTAAGCAGTATGTACTGCATAATCTGTAGTAAGGAATGAGCTAGTATTCTGTTCCTAACATGTCATTTTTAAAATCTACTATGCAGTATACAGTACATACTGCGCAACTTTTAGTAAAGCGGAATCTAGTATTCCATTCTGAACATGCAGTTTTAAAAACTAGTATGCAGTATGTAGTATATGCTTCACAATTTTTCGAAAGTAGTAAGCTAGTATTCGATTTCAAACAAGCAGTTTTAAAAACTAGTATGCAGTATATACTGCATAATTTTCAGTAAGGATTAAGCTAGTATTCCATTTTGAATATCCTGTTTTTAAAAACTAGTATGCAGTATATACTGCGTAATTTGTAGTAAGGAGTAAGCTAGTAGCTATTAAATTCTGAACATGCAATTTTTAAAAGCTAGTATGCAGCATACAGTATGTACTGCACAATTTGAATTAAAGAGTAAGCTAGTATTCCATTTTGAACATGCAGTTTAAAAAAATATATATGCAGTATTTACTACCCAATTTTCAGTAAGGAATAAACTAGAATTCAATTTTGAACATACTACATAATTTGTAGTAAGGAGTAAACTAGTATTTCATTCCAAACACAGTCAGGGTCTGTCGTGCAGCGTAGCTCAGCGAGTGTGTGCTAAGGGCCAGATTTAGTATGTGTGTGAGAGAAAAGGATGGGGTCAGTAAGAGAGGAGTGCAACCGGCCGCCATCGCTCCCCGTGGAAATGTGAACCAGCTGTGGCATTCTGGGGGCCGATCTGCTGGGGCCGATAACACTGGGCCTTTTGTCCATCTGCCCTGACTTTCTGACATTCTTTCACTCGCTCTCCCTCTCATTCCTCATCCATCGTTTTCTCTCCAGATTTCTCACTCAGCCACCACTCGGCTAGAGAAAACAATCTTCAATCGGTAAGTGGGGGGCTCTCAGTCTCACACACGGTTGAAAGGCAGTCGCAGAGACACAATATGTTTTAAGCACACATAAACAAATGGAAGGCATGTGGCCACACAAAAGAGGCTTGATGGGTTGTTGAAGGAAACTGACAAAAAGGTGCATGTTTCACGAAACCTATTTTCTGTCAAAAAAAAGAGAAAAAAGCAGCAAGGGAAAACATCCAAGAATTGAATCTTCTGCAAACCCTCTGCAAGAACATCAAAACAAAATGTCAGTCTAAAAGCTACATATTCCTACACATACACAAATACAGTTTCTTTTGTGGCTAAATAAAAGCTAGATATAAAAAATAATATTTTCCTGAGGAGGGAGCAACAGTATAAAGTTCAAGCAGTTTTCATTTACACTAACAGAACGTGACAAGTGCTGTCATTATCACTATTATTAAGTTGGAAATGTAGCACAAACAAGTTACATTTAAGTATTTCAGATAATTGGCAAACTGAGCAAAACTGTGCTAGAAAACTGCTAAACTGTGGTAAAACAAAAAACAAAAAAACAATTAATAAAACCCTAAACGAACGGAAAACCTGCACAAAATTTAGCTAAAAAAATTGCGCTAAACACTGCCATGTGCTAGAAAAGTCGAACCCCTTGAAACCTTCATAATTCGCATACTAGCTTCCGTTACAAACAAGAAAAAGAAAGTCTTAGCAAAGAAAGCCCCTCAGAGATTAGCATCCTCACATGAATGACAACGCATGATGTTTTTGTTTACTCTCCACTCTCATTAGCTTGCAGTGGGGATAATTATCATAAGCTTCGCGAAAACCAAATCCCACATTCCGTGTCAACGTGGAAAAACCACAGTCAGCTGTCCATTCAGACGAAATAAACTACCTTCTCCTCCCTGTGCTAGGCAGCCCCCTTCCCAGCATTCCACAACTAAAATAAATAACCCGTCTCCGAATGGTATTTTAATGAGCGTGTGGGAGTGGAACTGTTATGCGCAGCTCTCTGCATGCCAACGTCTGAGCCTGGCCTCCCTTTACGCTGCTAACAATTAGTTAGCTAATCAGCCACCACTGTGAGAGAAATATCTTTTCATAAACACAATATGATGGGGACAATCAGGCTAGTTGGAGCACGCTACAGCAATGGCAACATTACGTGCGTGGCGCATTTAGCAGTGGCTCTGTACCCATGGAACGAGGGCGTACGCTAACCTTTAAAGAGCAGGTTAATGTATGGGGAGAGGTTTTACGGCTAGGGACGAATTCATTGCGGCGACAATCTCAGCTGATTTGCCATTTCAACCTTCTGCCTATAAACCTAAGGATGGCATTTCGAAACCCCCTGGTTTTAACCTTAATCTAACCCTTGTCTAAGAGGAGACAGGTGAATATCAATTATGTACTGAGAAGTATCAATGTCAAACAGACGGTCCGAGCTGCAGGGGTCCATTTAGGCTAGAGCATGTTGCGGAGGCAGGGAGTCTTGGTCCGGAAGTTTCACGCTAGCTTAACACAGTTATTTCATCATCGGCTCCCTGGGCCTAAAAGTTAATCTAAGGCGCCTTGCTTGGGATTTTACTTTAGGTTCGAGAAGGTGGCAATGCGGTGGCGGAGATTAGCCTGCATGAGATGTTTCAGGGTTGAATGTACTCGGATGTTCCCTGACAGCAAGCTTGTTTTAACTAAATGGCCACTGTGCTGAAAGCAATTAAGGCTGCTGTTGAGAGCAGCGTTGCAGTCGCTGTACCATGAATGGCAAGTCTCCCGGAAGTTCCATTAAATCCTGAGGTGGGAGTTTGCAGGTTACACACACACACACAGAATTAAAGGGGAAAGGCTGGCTTGTCCTCTGGAGAGCCGGGAGCCGCCGATAAATCTTTGCCTATGGGTAGCATCACTGATCCTTCTTCAGTTACCCAAGCGTGATACGCCACTCACGTTTGCATCTATTTGCAAGTCAAGTGGCTCACTTCGCATTCAGCGCAGACACGAATGGCGGATAGGATCTCCCCAGGACTCGAGACAACATTGATTGATAAAAACAAAATTAATACATACAAAACATGGCTGTTTATGAACAGCTACAAGGAACGGAGACTTAAATGTAGAATGGGCAATCTTGCATTTTGAAGAACACCACACTGGCATTTAGCTTTCAACTACACAAGATATGACCCCTGACAGAACTGTCTAGCCTGATGTGACCCTAGGGCAACATGGGAATTCACAACAGCTTAGCAAAAAAGGTAGAGACTCCAGCTGGACCGTGCATGCCATAGGGAGAAAGCAGTTGCCTTATTCTGGGAATTCCCTGGTCAAAGAAATTGGCCATTTTAGCAGTGGCTAAAACGAAAACAATAGGCATGTATTGGCAGTTTGAGAAAGAGAAAAAATGAAATGATGGCTTCTTGAAAAACCCAAATTCCTCCTATTCCTTCAGCTCCCGTTTCATCTCAACCCGAGGCGAAGGCTAAAAATAGAGGGACTGGGAAAACTCACTTTTAGCCCCATAACTGTGGAGAACTTGGTTTGACACTGAGCTGATGGGGTGGAAGTAGAAAAAATACAGGAATGTGGAGTGGAAAGGCTTTTTTCTTTTTTTTTTCTTTTTTTGCTATTCTGGGTAATATTTTCTATAATTTACAGCACCTTCATTTAGGAGAGCTCAGACTAGAATGATGTTTCTAACAGAGTTTATTGAAACTCCACCCACATGTTCAGACTCGCAGTCTGGTTTCAGCCAAATGCTCAGTCAAAGGTCAGGTGAATTGGCGCTCTCCATGGCAACTACAGAAAAAAAGTCCAAGCCGAAGGGCTGCTTATGACCCTACCCTCGTCACCAACTTGGCAATTGTTCTTTTAACTGTCCATCATGGGAATAATCCTGCCATTCCCTGTGACCCGCACAACTCTGGAAAGAGAAGGGGCCACATGACTTCCTGTCTGCTGTTGGACTCTGAAGTTGAAGGGTGTATAAGAAGCAAGAGTGGGGACTTCAAAGCCTCCAAGAAGAGGTGAATGTATTTATAGGCAGGGCTGGTGGTAAAGCTGGCAGTAGTGCTGGAGGGGCGTCTAGAATAAAAAGCAGGGTTGCCCTGAAAGAACTCTAGAGCCTGCTGGGAGATAAAAATAACTCAGAGGCAGCCGTGTCCCAAACTGATTAATGACTCCATGGTACAATTGAACATTGTGTAAACAATGGATCTTGGGCTCTGGCTCAACAAACATTAGCTGGGAATTGTCTTGTTGGGGTACAAGAAGCTGAAGAGGGTTATGTTTTGAGACAAATACATGGGAGACTAGTAAACAAGTTTGCTAAGACACCCTGGCATCTCCAAAACAATTTTAATGAGCACCAAAAATGGTGTACTAACTTTCCAAGATACTGTCAATATTTGAAACCCCTTCAACTTGACAAATGTGTTTCTGAACTAAAATGGATATTTAACAAAGAAAATGTAGGGTGGACGTGATTTTATCAGTTGGGAATAGATTTTGAAAAACAGTGTTAACATAACAGAATAGAGCCAGATGGTGATAGGGAAAGGGTTGATGTCAACTTAAGTGGAGTTTTAGAGCAAGTTATCATTAAAATGATCCAGATTAACAACCATGAATGTGCCTCTTTTTGAACTAGCATCAATTCACGTGGTTATTTGTGTGGGTAACTGGATGCATCTGTAAGCATTAAAGCCCCTCATGTCAGCTGAGCTGCAGTTAATCTTTGCCTGTCTATAGAGAAAGAGTATCCGCAGAGGAGACCATGACAGAAATCTATACTGGAGCCGGACAAAACCCTTACACACACACACACACATACATATACTCACAAACTCCATTTCAGACACCCGTCTAGATGAAATATGCATGAGGCACTTTAGCTATTTCCATGACACACTTGACTTCCGTGTACCTTGACTTGTCTGTTGAGAAGACAAAAGATTTCTGAACTTTTGCCACTAGTGAAAGTACACTACAGGAAAGATCCACCAGGGAACGGGAACAAAACAAGAACCAGGCTTAAACTGAAGCCATATTTCCCACATAAGCACCACAGACCAAAATGCTAGGAATACATGGACTAACCAAAGGTTTAAACCCTGCTATAATAGTTGGATTTAGCACTTTTCAATTTCACATTTTTATTGTATGCCTCTGATAATAAGATGAATTTGGTACTACGGTTCTTAATTTGCAGTAATCCAGAAAATGTGTCTCTCTGTTCTGATGATTTTAAAAGCAAAGTGATTCTGATCACATTCACTGAAAAGAGATTAATATTCAGCTGGCGGGCTTATCCGTGCTGTTGCTCATTGCTAACTGAATTTAAGAGGGCAAATGTCAGCCGTCTTTGATATTTATAATCTAGAAACCAGAGTGAAGCTCCTAACTGCAATTCTGATGGCAGAAAGGAGAAGATTGAAAAAATTTAATGAGTTCAATCCTCCAATATTATTCGGACACATAAAATAAAATTAGATTAAAAAAAATTAAACAACAAATAGCTCTGTATAATAAAAATAATAAAATGATTGTTCACACATTGGGTTATTTTAGGGTCAATATAACTGCCTTTTGGTGTCCTGTACATAAATAACTCATTTGCCATGATAACTTAACATAAAAATGACTATGAAAGGGTGTGTTATATTAGGCTAAGTTTTTTATATTTGTAACAAATGCATTACTTGGCTCTTTAGATACATGTTCTAGGTTTTTTTTTTTGTGTGTGTGTGTGTGTAAGAGGATGCATGTTATTTTGCTCTGTCCCATGCACTGCTCATTCAAATTTAATAATAGTAGAATATTTTCAAATCATAAAATAAAAAATAAAATTCCCTTGAATGGTTGTCCACCCTGTCGTATCGGAGAATCCGCCCCTTTAAGAAAAGGCCATCCTCTTTAGTGATATCAGGACAACAGTTTTTTTTGACTCTTCAGTGGCGGGAATTTTAATGGCTTAGGTGAATAAATTGGTGACTTTACAGTTGACAAATTCTCTTTTTCTGAGTTTGCTTACTTGCTTTGCAAAAGCTTAACATGTAAACCCTGTCGGCATAAAATATGCCAGAAGTGATTCGAATACAGTATTTTCAAAATATTTAAGTTTAAATATACCAAATTCTCTTCAACAACCAGACTAAATATTTAGCTAGTCACAGTTTGCTGTAAGCTAATATGCTAATTGAAGCTCAAAATGTCCACCCTGTCGTTGTTGTTTAAAAATGTGCACCCTGTCGGCCACTTAGACTCGATAGAGTGGACATACACATGACAGGGTGGACATAGCATTCATTTTTTAGTTAATATCGCTAAAAACTAAAATGAATGTGTGGGGTGGGGGGTGGTATATCAATGCGATTGAGGATGTAATTATATTATTTATTATAATTATATAATTTTTTTATAACCCTGTTTAGGAAAGGGACATCATACCTTTCAGAAAATATCATTTGCATCCTAAATTTGCAATAAAAATGTATTTAACAGTAATATATATGTCCATGACATGGTTTATGCTTCGAAATAATGGCCCATAATTATCTAAAAAAAATGTGTGGGAGCTCAGCTAATATGTTTCTATAGTACTTGAGTGTCTACCATTTGTGATATGACAAAGTGAATGGGAAATTAAAACCAAAATACTATTGTGAGGGTTGAAAGGCACTCTATGTTGATATTGAACCGTTACTGCAACTGTGTTAACATGCTTAATTTTTTCATTGCATTTAATTGCAAACGGCACAAAAAAACAGAGCAAAAAATTGCTCAGTTCTAATCTCACAAAAAAAAAAGAAGACATGCATAGGACTTTAAATCTGGAAAAAAAAGGCACTGGCTATAAATGAAAATGCAAGCATGAAACCATGCGTGTGCGACAAGCGTGTGTGTCAAGCGTGTGTGTATGTGTGTGTGTGTGTGTTTATGCCAGCAGCACCCTTCTCAACAATGGAGGCTCATATCTTTAAAAGGCGCAACCCCTTCTAGGACAAAGCAATCCATTGATGATAGCTACTTTCATGCCTTTTAAATGAGCATCATTTCTGTCGCCCTAATCGAATTTCACTCGTGTTACTATTTTCCAGCTTGAACGGCATCCAAGAAGCTGGAGGAAACCTCACAACGGGTTGTGCAAGAGCCGACCACACTGAGCTGGAATCCAAAGGCAAAATAAAGAAAAACATGCCGAAGAGAGTGGAGGAAAATCAATAGCCTTACTTGAGCAGCTCCAGCATATGAACAATTATTACCGTTGCACTGGATGTTTTTAGCAAACACATATTGGAGGAGTATTTCACTTCAGAGCAAAGATAAATAAAACGTCACTAGGCATGCTTGACTTATAGAAGCCACATTGTAAAACTCAATATGACAGAGGACAGAACCCTACGGGACACCTATGCTAATCATAATTTATTTTAATATCAGTCTTGGGACTCTCCAAAATTCACACTTGTCTCAACCATAATAATAAGTTGAGCTCAAATATGCACTTTTTCCAGAAAAAAACTGGCTAGTTTTTCTGGCTAGTTTGACTTTTTCCAGCTGCGCGCAACGATCCCCAAATTTTCACCTCGCCCACAGAGACGTTTAGGAAGTCACCAAGCTGCTTCCCTGAGATGTTAAAACTTTCCGGCATGAAGCTTAAGATATCCCACGTGGAGCTTCGCGCAACATGGCAACGGACATCAAATGCTGGCCTCAGATTAAAGCATCTGAACAACATGAAACATACTTGGTATACTTCCTTATTTGGAGTCTGAAAAAGCACCACAAACCTTTGCGGTGTCCTCATGGCTAACAGAGATGTTTTTGTTTACTAGACACTTAAGTAAATGATATTAGCTTGCGCAAATTAAAATCATGCCACCATCTAAGCTATCAAAGCCCCTGTGTTGGAGTCACAAGACATCATGATCTTGTTGTTTTGCTTGAGCTAACATTTTTAGTTAAACGAATAAGGGTGTTCAGTGCGACCCTAGCTGAAGTGAATAAATTTATCGGTGCTAAACGTATGGACACACATTTTGAAGTAAGTGCTAGCAGAGTGCTAGGATTAATTTAACTGCCAAATTCTGTTGTCTGGCACATGCAAGACCCGGACGACACCGTCCATTTGGTGCCTGGCTCCACCTTTCTTTTAAAATGTATTTTCACATATTCAGTGGCCGCTTGTATTCTTAATGCACTGTGATTTCTATTTTCACTCGTTATGTGTTTTTCTGCATTTCCTTTTGTTCTTTTGGGCGGATATGAGTGCATCACTAACAGTCACACGCTCGCCTCCTCATTCCACACAGACCGGAACTCCCCGCCAGCTCACACGCTGTTGCCTACGCCGGCACACATGCACACGCATGCACAACAACACGCACACACACACAAACAGATAATTTCATCATCTTATAGTCTACACAAAGCATGTCAAGCGAGACCATTTGGACTCTCTCTTTCATGTCGTCCTAATGCACCTCTCATGAATCAGTCCTAAAATATCGTGACACATTGCTTGCTCTTCACACAAATAGGGTACAAATCCAATGTTTTTTGAGTGGGAACTATTAAAAGCAAATGTGACATCATTTGGACACTTTATTTTATTCAGTCCTAAATTGCATTTGCAGAAACTTTTAGTTATTTTAAGAAAAGCTCAAAAAAAAGACATCATTTGGACACTTTATTTTATTCAGATCTTTGCAGAAATTGCATTTGTCCAGCTCAAACTTAAGTATTTTAATGAAAATTGATCTTTATTTTTGGATGTGTTGATATCAACATTTCAACCTTTTAACCAAATTATTGCAGGAGATGCCTAATGGTCAAACAAATATCTTTGATTTAATTTATGAGAACTGTACATTTATCAAAAGTCCTGATACCCACTCTGGCATTGATATTACATTTTAACAAAATGTAATTTTTAAAACAATAAATCATATTTAAATATTTATAATAAATGTATGCACTTAAATATTGATAATAAATATTTACACATTCATAAAATCAATACAGTACTATTTATAATGTTATTTTATTAAAGTTTTATTATTTTTTATTAGTTTTATGCCTTAATATTATTTTCATGTAAATCTTCCTAAATTTTTGCATTCATCAAGGTAAATTTCATTCATAAGAAAAACAAGTTATTAAAAGTCTTGCTATTGATACTGACATTTTATACTAATTGGATTTAGATTTTAATAAAAAAAATTATATAAACTATATAAATAATATTTAAACCTGCATATCTTTTATAGAAACAATATAAATAGTATTTAAACCTGGATATATATATGTATATATGTGTATATATATGTATATATATGTGTGTGTGTGGTGTGTGTGTGTGTGTGTGTGTGTGTGGTGTGTGTGTGGTGTGTGTGTGTGTGTGTATATATATATATATATATATATATATATATATATATATATATATATATATATATAGTGTGTGTGTGTGTGTGTGTGTGTGTGTGTATATATATATATAGTTTGAAATCCCCTTTGTTGAAAAAAATAAAAAAATAAATAAATTAAACACAAAATAACCGATGAAGCAACGTTGAAGAAACATTGATTATAAATGTGTACTGAAAAGATTATAAGTTGTACCAAATCAGTCATGAGGTTCGGTTCGGCTCGGTCTTAATAAAAGATATCATCTCAGTAGGCAGTGAAAACACAGGCCTTCCCAACCAGCAGTGAGTGTCTGATTCGGACCTCTGAAATGCAGCACGCTCCTCCTACAATAAGCTCACTGTAAGTCTATGAACAGGCATCCGCGCCTCCTTCAGCTCCTGCATCTTATTACTGAAGCGCCAGAGTCTTTGTGATCTGGAGCTGCCGCATGCGTCCCGTCGAGTGTGTGTTTATATCTGATGCATGTATATCTGAGGCATGCATACAGAAATCGATACGCTGTTTTTCGGAGGCCTGCTGACGCTCCTCGGACACGAACGCTTGCTGATTTCATAGGATTTGTTGCCGATTTTGCACGTCTTATGTTCAAAACTCCTGTCAGGAGGCATTGCAGTCATCATTAAACAGGTTCACCGGGAAAACACACTCAAAACCACACCAGGTTTGAGAGTCGAGAACCGCTTCTGGAAAAAAACACTGGAACTGAGTGGATTTTTAAACATATGCATATGGTACAGACTAAATCCAAGGTATTAATCGATCCATGTTGATTTATTTAAGATAAGAACAAAAAATTATACACTTAAAATATATATTTTAAAAACTAAATGCAATACAAAAATTTTATTAAATAAAAAAAAATTTAATAAAAAATGTATAGAATTTTTTTGCATATACACAGTACAGAAAAACTTATTTATTATACATTATGCATTTATTAGATTTTATATATATATATATATAATATATATATATATATATATATATATTTTATATATATATATATATAATGTAAATACTAAAATATCTAAAAACAAAATCGAAAAAAAAAAAAAGTTTCTGATTTATGTGACAAATTTGTCAGATGCAGGTAAGATTAAAAACAAAAACAAACAAAAAATAATTATAATTATAATAAAGATTATGTTTGATGACAGACATGATCACAACCAATCAGAAAATTTGATGTTTTAATATTTTATAAGTAGCAGGTTTTGGACCAATCAGATTCCACAGTGGGCGGAGATACAAAACACAAAGCCACAGCAATGGATGCATGAGCTGATGCATGAGCCTCCCGTCTACACCGATAGATATAAACGCTACAAAAACTACAGTCTGTGATTTATTTGATCCATGAAAGTAATATTCATATCAGACGACTCGATACTTCTGCACTTCATCAGGCAAAATAAACTCCACAATACGGCTGCCTATATAAGCAACACAAATCCCTTCAGAAAACAGCTAGTAATTGAATCACAGCACCAAATACACACACACACGAACGTGTTAGCTTGACCTTCGGCTCCCAGCTGAATACATTTAGCTTGATTTCTCAGATCTTTCATGCGTTTTAGGATTCAGATATCTGTGGAGATAAACAAAGGGAATGACAGCCATCCATCACTTTCAAAACCCGTGGCGTTAAACTTAAACAAGACTGGACTCTGCTACGAATGACTAGCATGTCTCTCCGCCGACTATCTGAAGAACAAGAGTGCAGTGATTTACAGCGTATAGGCCTCTTAACTTATTAGTTTATCCACATATTAAGGTTCAGACGGTAATAGTTTGTGCAGCGTATGTACTTCGTGCTCAAGTTTAAGAGGCAGATAAGAGACACAAAAATTACATTAATAATGCTAATTTGCAACTTTTGTAACGTGACATATTAGCAAGTTGAATCGAAACGTACATACACTAAGAATGAATCATGCTAAACATACAATAAAAAAATAAAAAAATAAACTTTTGAAGTTGTTTATTGGAGTGCATTTTACAAAAAATAAAAATATTTCAGTCTAATCTTAAACGTCTCCAAACCACTGCCGTGAAAACATCCTCCACAAAAACTCCAGACGGACATAATCTCTCACAATTTCCCCAAAGCGAGAGACACTAGAGAAGTAGAAGAGCCATTCAATTGCAGGCCACACTCCTGGTTAGCACATTTTATCCAGCGCTCATCTCCGGTTCGTTTAGTCAACTGCAATCCACCCGCGGAGTCTACACCCCTCTGTTTGTCGACATTATCACCTCCCCAATCACGCAGGAGGAAGATAACATGCAATTCATCTCTTCATTCATTCATTCATTCAGCCCCATCCCATCCCCAACGGCCAGATAAAACGCCCATGTTAGCGCCGCTGAAACAAGGTCAGGATATGGAGGACATAATGGAGCTAATAAAAGCAGATCGCAAGGCGATATTAGGCACGGTAATCTCAGGATTTCATTCCCTGCGAATCCCCATTTGCGTGAGTTTGGCTTCATGCCTGGGATAAAAACCTCACAATGCACAAAAAAAGGGTGCCTTTAGGAAAACAAACAAATAAGATGAACAGCTCCGTCCTGGACTCGCAATATCAGACTCATTGGCAGGTTGTCGGTATTTTCCCCCAAAGGCGGTTGGTCTTTTAAAATGGATTACTTCTGCATGTCAGTTTGTTTATCTCAATATATCTGACTTTCCAATTATGTTTTCAATGGCAGGAGGCTTTTGGCAATATTAAATGTGAAGGCACAAAAAAACAGTAGCCCTACCACAAAAACACTATGTCGGCAATCGTAAACTTCCTCTGGTGGCATCTCAATTTGTCAAATATTAAAATGATATCAGGAAATGTTGAAATTAACATTAACTAAAGCTAATAAATGCTGTAGAATATTCATGTTAACAAATGAAACCTTATTATAAAGTGTTACAAAAAAAAATTCTACACCAAATTGTTTTATTTTATTTATTTTTTTTGGCGTCAATGGTTACACGAAGAACCATCAACATCTATGAAATCTTTCCAAGATACTTCATAGTGGAAAAAAAATTCATTAAGACTGTTAAAAAATAAATAAATTTAATGTAAATTTTTTCCTATTTATCGAATTGACTTCGAATTTGAAGTTTTACCACAATTTTATTTTATTTTTTTAATCAAGGAATCATGATTTTGAATAGAAATATAAGAAATAACATTACAATTAGAAACTGACAATATGCTAATGATAACCATTAAGACAAAAAAACTAATCTCACCACATGATGGCACACATGATCATCCGCTCACATGTGATGTGCTCTGTGAAGGACTGTAACGTAGAACATATCACTTCACATAGAATGCACTTTTACGTTGACAAAGATGTGACGCCTGCATTTTTAGAATATCATTTAACGTTTGAGATGCAAGCTCAACAGTCAAACGTTTCCATCAAGTGCATGTTGGAATCATGTTGTAGTTACGTTTTTAAGTTGACTAGTTAAATGTTTAAAACCTGAAAAAAACGAAAATTAGAATCGGTCAAACATTCTGAAATGAAATTTTACAAGTCTAAAATTTTTTTTTTTTTGCCATATCGACCAGCCCTACTTTTAAGAATTGTTCACTGAAAGGCAACCAAAAATGATTTTTGGTATTTTGCTGGTATTTTCCCCCAAAGGCTGTGTTACTTTAAAATGGATTACTTATGCATGCAGTACCAAGACTGATTTGTTTTTCTTAATTTATCTGACTTTCCAATTATGTTTTCAATGGCAGGAGACTTTTTGACAATTTCTAATAAGAATGTACAAAAGAAAAGCAGCACAGAAAACATTGTCGGCCAATAAACATAAACATCTTCAGGTGACGTCTCAATGTTGCAATTAAATCGGAGTTAATGATATTATCAACCGACATCCTGCAGGCCTTGTATTTACATGTCAAAATGTCATATCGCATGAGGCCAGGGTTGAGGGATGTTGAGCGTGTAACAAATCATCTTTCCCTTTCGCTTGAAGAGATGGAGAAAGTGAACTCCCTCGTGCTCGCTCTTTTACGCCCCGTTGACGCAGAATGCAAAGCATCCCTGGCTCAGCCGTGTTGAATGCATCCTCATTCCCACTAAGAACACAATACAGCTATAATTACAGAGGCTTGAAACTGAAATGCCACGCAGGAGTGAATGTAATGTTTTCCACATTTTACTTTCTGTGCTTTAAACTAAATCTAAAATCATACTTTGTTGGGACAGTTAATAACCATAGACTTTTACTTTGAGAAGAAGGATATTAATTTTGTGAATCTCACAAAACCTGTCCAAGAAAATTATATACTGTAGACATATTTTGCTTAAATTGTTTATTTACTGAAATATTTATTTATTTGCAATATTTTTTATGGCAGTTAAGTACATTTGCCTAAATTCTCATCAGGGTTATTAATATTAACTGAAACTAAAATCATTAAAAAAAATTAATTAATTAATTAAAAAAAATAAAAAAGATTACTGATAAACATTAACTAAAATAAGCATGAACTAAAACCAAATAAAATACTTAAAATAAATTTTATTAATTTATTTCATCTAGTTGCCAAGATGACATTTTACTTCATGGTAAATAAATAAAAATAAAAATAAAAATATTTACTGCAATATTGAACCAATAATAATCACTCTCAAAATAAATACTTTTTCTTAAAAAAAGAAATATAGTAACAGGAATTTAGATGGCAATATGTATAACTGTTGATGGCTCTGTTCTAAAACAGGGATTAAAATTATTACAATGTTGCTTTTTATTCTACAGCTTCGAGGGTTTATTGTTGTGTTTTTTTTTTTTTTTTTTTTTTTTGTAGCTGTCATTATATTAATTTAGCATTCTGAACAGGAGTCCAGGATTCTTAATTTTCAATACTATTTAGGACAGATAGGGTGGATGGTATGCACATTGGGACGCTTGGACCGCTTTTCACGGAACATACATAATTAAACATCATACGTTGGACATAGCCTGGTTTGTTGGTCCGTTGGATCGGATTGCTTTCTCACTACAACTGAACTGCTCCAGAATTAATTTTCAATCGAGCCGAGACCACCTCGTTCAGGTGATCTTGAATCGATTGTTTTGGTGCGGATCCAAGCGTGATTGCCGTGTTCACATATGCCCAAACAAACTGAGCTAAGGGGGGAAACGCGCCAGGTTCCGAAACAACGGGCCAGGTGTAAAAGCACCCTTAAATTATTAAACTTCATTTTCTTTATGCAACATTTTTTACATTTTCGTGAGGCTCACCCTTTAAAAGAGTTTGAATTTGATGCACTCATAGTGCACAAATGCAAATGGAAAAAACTTACTTGGGTGAGATCATTCACGCTAATTCAGCACTGACTAGAACAAAAAGAGATGTGATTTTTATTGAAAAACAGATCCGCATTTCAGGAATCTAATGAGTTTCCAACAGAGCTTAATCACATGTTGACATTTGTGCTAGTTAGAGGCTATTGTACTCCCCGTTTCTCTGCTGTCAAACTATTTTGTCATTCCTAATTAAGGGAGCATGGTTTGCATTGACAGGCAGGTATTTACTTGTGTTTAACCCCATCTACACTTGACTGACTGTTTCATAACTACAAGGCCTCTCTGTCCCCACAAATATGGCTCCGGCTCTTAGAGGCCCATGTTTTCATGCTTGCATTACAAACAATTACACACATCCATCAGCCCTCAAACATTCCCACCCCCACCAACTTATCTTGTCCTTCCCCCGCCTCTTCCTCCAACCCCGTTCCACCGCCATCAGCTGGGAATCTACCCCCGATCCTAACAGATGTCCCATGATTTGGGCGAAATGACAACAAAAGCCCAGGCTCTGAAAAAACCATGGCTTTCCCATCTTGCCCCAAGCTTTCTGCTCCCACACAAAGGCCAGCGGATTAGCAGCTTTTAGCACATGAAAAAGCCCCTCATCCTGAAAACTGCCCCCTTAACTGGGCCCTGAGGTTTCTATAGGGTCACTATAAACCCCTTCAACTCTTTTGGAATTGGTACCAAACAAAATCTACCGAACCAGCATCCTGTCTTTGCCCCCAAAAATTCCTACGCTTCACCAAGCAAGACCCCTTGATAACCATCTTAAACCAGCACACATCACTAAACTAGTACCATGATATTTGGAAAGTGGGATATCTAAGATATTCAAGAGGAATCTCCCTTCGATTCACAGGCTTTATTGTTTTGGTTCCACTTAATGACTTGAAGGTATTTTGAAGGAGTCTAATTGGAGTCGCCCCAGAGAAAGGTCATAACAACTCCAAGTCTATCAAACAAAGATCCAACACTTTAATTTGGTTCATTGGGGTCTGTTCACTATTGAGCCAAAGCGGAGAATAAGTTGACCAATCACAGATGGCATCTAGACCTCCAGCCATGGCGAACAGGGTGGGGACGGGTCTCCACCACCCTCCGAGGGGTCATAAATCAGATTGGAACAAGTTGGGGTGTGTTTATGACAGAACCGTATTGTCTAAATGTCCCAAGCTGGGCGGTACGCCCATCAACCTGGAGTGCCAGCTGGTCATCATACTTAAAGAGCAGAAAGCAAAAAAATCACCATAGTGGGGGTAAACAACAAGTGCCCCCAATAAAAATGGCAAACATATCGAGGCCAGTGGGAGGGGTAGAGTTTGGGTGGTGGGTGTAACATGGATATAACACCCTCCTACCATAATGAACACATTATCACAGTGGCATCAGAGCAAGCAGAGCATATCATTGGTTTGAAATCCAGTCTTGCAGCGAGGGCTTTAAGCTTAGGGAGCGTGGGGAGAAGGTAGTAGCTTTTGGCTTTATCAGCACCGCCACAGTACTGAGAGCCCAGAGACCGGACGATCAGTCCTGCAGTGTCACGTAGGCAACTTGCCAAGCGTGAGATGAAATTAAACTTTGAGCGAGATGGATCAATCCCGTCAGCAGGGGTGGGTTTGCTTGCCATCTTATCTCGGATTTGCCACTAACCTGCTGGACAGAATGGGCAACATAGGCCGAAGAGTTAATATAATTTACCAGCAGAGGCTATTCCTCATCCTCAACAAGACTTGTCATGGACAATGTAGCGATTTACTCGGGAACTCGTCCGAACAAGTGCTTGATAATTCCGCCAGACTGACCGGTTGTCCCTTGGGTCGTAGCCTAAGGCGGCAACCGTGGTGGAACAGAGAGGCCTCGGCTCCTTCTGCTTGGATGTGCATGTGGATGCATGCGACGGTCGCATTAAGATCAGAAGAGCTGGTTTCAAAGACAGTGCACTCGTTCTTTTATAACCACCAGACAAATTGCACCCACCGTGAGCTGAAGAGCACCGATTTAGCACTCGGGACAAATTAAGAGGAATAAACACAATTAGTTGGCAAAGCTTAAGCGCTGCCGAACATCTCTCTTCCCCTCCCTTTTCTGCTGATAATGTGAGGCACTGCAGCACAGCTGCCATTACCGCCACCACTGCATCTGCCATTCAAAACCCAAGCTGATAATTGCACTTCTCTCCCTGTTACACAAACTCACCTAATTTTATCTACGACTACAATCACATTGGCACACATGGGTTACAATAACCACCGTGAGAGGGAGCTTTTTGTATAATTGTTGTTTTGATATTTCTGCCACTCCATTAGCATTTCCTGCACTAAATCTATCCATGGCGCCATTGATTACAAGGCTGTGCAGAACATTATTCAATAAAATGGTACTTTAGCAAGTGCTATAAGATCTCTAATGCTAAAAGAAAACTAAATCCAAGAGAGATACTGCTCATTAAAGCATGGCACACTTTATATTTAGAGTGATCATTAGCTACTCTAGCTCACACAAACAAGGGGGCTAAATCTGAAACGCAAGCAAATGCAAGAGCACTGCCCTTCTCTTCTCTCTGAAGTCAGGAGAATATTTATTTTGGCATAGCATGGCCAGAATCTCTCTGAGGCATTGTCCTTTGATCCCTATTTAAAATGGGGGAAAAAGGTTACAGCGATAAGTGTAGGAAAACACAAAAAACGACACCAGAAGGAATAACTTCACAGAAATGAATTTTAAAACCTTGGGGAAGTCACCTTACAAAAGACATTTCACCAGAACTCATATCCTCAGCTCAATTCAATTAACTTTTCATCCAGAGGTGACACGGAGTGCACACGGGAAATCAAAGTTAGTTCAGCAAACGAAGTTTTTACATCCGCTGAAAAATTCCTTCATTCTGACACCACCCGACTTCATTGATTTCTTGTTTGTTATTGCTTAGCCGCAAAAGAAAAATGAGCGAAACTACAGGTCTATAGACCACAGTCATGGCTAACGGCTTCTGTTTGGCTGCATTCCTACACATTTGTCTTAACATCTCTCAAGATCTGACAGTGATCAGCTATGATAAATCGTCCAATTATAGTGACATTTAGAAACTAAAGCACACTTGTGAGTTTGCGAGTTGCAACACAGAACGAAGACTGCGAAAACAAACACTTTTTAGCCATTAATGCTTAAGAGCTGTACGTATTTCATGAAAGGATCAATGATGGCTGTCCTTTTCGAAAAGCTCAACAAAGTCTAAATCTAAATTTCTTGGAGATCAAAGTGAACTATTAAGCCAAACTTTTCTCAAAAGCAGAACCAGAGCACTTCAGTCCAGACTCATTCTGATATGGGGCCCCTGAAGTCACATTAAAGTGATTAATGACCCCTGCATTATCTGTGACTAAACGAATCAAGACAATACCTGCACTATGCTTTCCTGCTTCAGCCTCGCTAAAACCTTTAATATATGAACGCATATACTTTCAAATGAAAGTAAACTGCTATATTCAGCAGGCCATGGCACAACTTAGCTGAAAGAAAGCATAACTTATAGACAAGCAAAGGGAGAAAATCCTCAATATAATAACTTTGCAAGAAAAACACTTGGTGAATAGAATCAATATTCTCTACAGTAATGACTTTTTCACGCTTTCTATTCAAAACCATAATGCAAAAATGTGTAACATATTATTTTCTACTCTATAAACTCTGCATTCGCAGCAAATGTCAATGAGACCATTACTTTAAACCTCCAGAAAGTTACTTTCCAATTTTCCTCATTATCTGCATTTGACTTTACTGTCTTTGTCTTCAAATTCTCAGAGACCTTGAAAAACATAAGTAGCCATTTTACAAAATAAACCTTGTTTTCTTTAGAAACTCAGTGCGTTCCCGTAACTCAACCAAAAGCCCATTTCACAGATATTAATAAAGAATTAACCCTCTACTGCACCACAAAGCATGCATACACTTTTCAAAAAATGCGACAACTACTCATTGGTGTCATGATTCAAAACACAAAAAAATACAATAAAACAAATCCAAACTGCCAAAAGTGAACAGACAAAATGTGACCATGCAATGCACTTCGTCGTATTTTTAAACTGTGGCTCATAGGGAACAGTAACAGAATAAATGCAACATTTCAAACGTCCTCTATGAAACTTTGTTTATAATCACTTCTCATAAAAACTCGAAAAGTTTTTGAGCTAATGAAAGTGTCACAAAACCCCCAAGCACAACATGAGGAATACAACTCAGCCTAACAAGCCATATCAAAACCGTTAGACTCAATTACTACAACTTGCGTCTCCAAAAAAATGCACATAACACACAAAAACATTTCGATAGACACAATGTGATTATATACATACAATAAAATCAAGGATCTTACCAACGAAATCTCTAAATAATTATATCTAAAGAACAGAAATTGTATTAAAAAAGTTAAAAGTCTACATTAATTATTTTACGTTTTAAACTGGCCGTTTAAAAATCGTTTACTTACAATAGTTCCACGCGTTTCCGAGCAACTTTATTTCGGATCGATGCAGATGCGGTACGACCATATAATTCCTCTTAAAGCGTCCTATGTTGCATCCATGTAAAACAGGAGGAAAAAATCCAAATAACTCCCTGGATACGCTAAGTTTTCACCGGGTATAAACAGTTATCCGTGCCATGTCGACGGCGTCCGTGCGTAAACTCTCCAAGAGCGCACGAAGCTCTACGGACGCGCTTTAAAACGAGCTTTAAATGTCGATCGATAGTCGGTCCACCGCGTCGCAGAGCTGGATCGGATTCCTTTCTTTCAGGTCCCGGACTTCGACTGGGGGTAGGGGCAGTTTGGTACGGGTTTCTCTAGCCCCCCTTTTCTCCCGCGCACCCTCCCCAAAAACAGCGAAGCGGGCGGGGGGAGGCCTCTGCGCGCTCACGTCACCAATCCGTAGTGAATGAGCGCGCACAGATGAGCTCCTCTGTCATTTGAAACCCCCTCACTAAAACCATCCCACCTCCAAAATAAGAAGACACGGGAGGGAATAACCTGCCCCTGAACAGATGTATTTAGCCAATTTGTTTTACAAGCGCACATATTCGCCCGTATGAAAAGAATGTTCTTGCACAGGAACCATAGTTTGATATTTACAGAAAACAACTACACTTAACCATGGTTTTACTACAAATAAAACCAAAAAAAAAACATGGTTACCACAAGTTAACCATGGTTTTGCTACATTAGCCATAGTTTAACAATGGTATTTGTGGTAAAACTGTGGTTATATGGGAATCAATACGCCAAAAATCTCTATATATATAATAAAACCATGGTAAATTTTCGTAAGGGAAACCATGGACTGTTGTTTAGAATACTATAATGATTTTTTATAAAGCAAACAATGGTATTTGATTTATCCAATCATAACAAGATTTAAACTGTTCCAGTTTTAACATAAATAAAGTAGTTTCACTCAGTGCTCTAAGATATTACTACTACCAATACAGTGATTTGCTATGCCGAATAATGATTAATCGTGACATTCAGCGTTTCCTAATATTCGCTGTCATCGTTCACGGCAATGACTCTAACCACTAGACCATGCGTTTTTTTTAACGCAAAACTTGTTCTGTATTACTTGAACTTTTTTCTTAGTAGAATCTAATGATTAATTAATTACAATTAATACAATAAAACAATATAATATTAATATAATACAATTAAAAAACAATTTAAACTCAGATCACTATTTTTTTAGCCCATGTATTTAATTGTTTATTTTGTGATAATGGCAGACTGATTTTACATTATTACTTGGCATATGATAACAATTTAAAAAAATATTTACTATAGTCTGTAAGGAACAGATATACCTAAAATGAGAAACATTTATGATTTAAGGAAAACTCGGAAAGGTCAATAATTTGCATTCGAAAAAACCAAAGAGTATTGTTATGTACAGTGTATTGAAATTCAGATGAATGTCAAATGCAGCTCACAGCTCCAAAATGCATTTTGAGCTGAGATCTTGCTGAAAAATACATCATTGGGTGCTTATCAGAGACAGCATCTGTTTTATTCATGACAATAAATGATGAACGAATAAAATAAGTAACACAAAACATATTGTGTTGAGACACTGCAATTTAAAGGCCTACACCTATTACAGCACCAAACAATGAACAAAGGCCTAGTGCAATAACTCATATTTTACAGAAACACCCTGGAGTATTGTTTACACACATTTTTCTCTTTATTTAAGGGCCACTGTGATCTCTACCACCATAAAGGGCCGAGGCCCAATCAGCGGGAATGTCGTGTAAAGCGTCGCTGTGATTTTATGTTGATTTGCCTCATGTTTCTTACTCACACTTGCCTAGTTTAATCAGGTTTATAAATTGAGTGCTATAGTCCCACGTTCTCCTGGTGGCAGAGAGCTTAGCGTGGTAAGTTTCAGCGGGGCTAAAGAGCCATTTGAGGATGCTGGGGGAAATGATAAAGATTACTTACCACTCGACATGCCCGATCCATAAGACCATAATGAGCATTGTATTCTGGAAGTGTTTTCATCTGCACTTTTTAGTGTGTGGTTAAGGAATATCTATATAGAACTATATAATATTTTTATGTTGTTATTATGGAGCTGACTCTTTTAAATCCAATATGTAGTTAGATATATAATTAGGTCAAAACTTGGCACGTTAGAACTAAGGACCTGCAAAAAAATAGCTTCATTATAGCTACAATATGATCTTTTTTAGAAGATAACCTCTTGAATAACAGGTTTAAGCAACCAAGCAAAGCAATACACAAAGCTTAATTCAGTTTAGCATATGTGGAGCTAATAAACAAACAACATTAACTCACAAAGCACTGTTTAGTGTCACAATCATTTTTAATAGCTTCCATGAGTGGCAGAAGATTGCATTGTTTTAATGGTTGTTTTTCTGAGGCAACTTTGAAGCTACTTACCAAAAAAAAACTTTGCCTTTCTGAGGTGCCTTCAAAACTTTGGGTGTGTTTGACAGTGAAAAAACGATGGGGGCTGATGCTCGTCGAGTTTTGGCGGAAAAACACATCAATTGTAGGGGGCCTCGTACAGAGCCTTGGGGGACCTCCTTTCAACAAGGTACAGAAATGCAGTCTCTCCATCGACAGAAAATGCAGCAGCTTTTATCTTTAGATCCACTATGCAGAGAACATGCCTCTGAATACACAGCCCATCTTGTGTGTGTGTGTGTGTGTGTGTGTGTGTGTGTGTGTGTGTGTGCGCGTGTGTATATATGTGTGTATTTGTCTACTGAAAGTGAACTAATCCATAGCCAGGAAGGAAAGCAGACTGACAGCTATTAGAGTGCAACTGTGCTGTCTTATCTGCTGCCTGATAGGAATCTACAAAGACCCACTGCAGAGATTATGAATTCATTACAGACAGTCCTCACACACACACACACACACACACACACAAAGGGTTCTATATATTCACAGTGAAAGGAGAGGTCATTCGTGTTCGCTATCATAAATATTAAACGTGACCATCTTGTCGCTTTTGAACGTAAGAGAATATGACTGTTTTTTAAAAGATGCAAGGGTGAGGTCATTCCTCCCTCACAGGACCAGAGGGAGAGCAGGTTAAAATGCTTTCTGTAGTCAACGGTCAGTGGAACAAGTGGGTGTGTCTACAATGTGAAATATGACACTCAGGGATGCCTGTGGTCTGTTTCTCTGCAGGATAAGGACTAAAAAGGCAAAAGCATTTATCAGAACTAAAAGCAAAAAAACCAAACAACATGTGTATTATGAGGTGCAGAAGCACATAAGCAATGTGTTTCAGAAAGTGCCAAAAGACTGAAAGAAAAGGAATGTCAGGTAGAGGAGGAGAATGGATTTGGAAATAGTTTACCTAAAAATACACTCACCCTCAGATCGTTTCAAAGCCAGACGGGTTTCTATCTTCCAAGGAACACAAAAGGAGATTTAGAGCAGATTTTTTTCCCTCTTTTCCACACAAAAACAACCATAGAGTGACTGCACTAAACTGTATTTATCTTCAGAATGGAAAAATGAAGTATTAAATTAATCTATACATCATTTGCACCATATTCCCAGGTTTCAAACATTACACAAAAGCTTAGGGACAGACCAAAATAAATTATTATTAGAATATTGAATGACTTATTATTAAAATACTATTAGTTATGATTAGAATATATTAGTTCTCAAATGTCACTTACATATTCAAATTTGTGTAATCCTTGGTCATTTTTGTATCTTTTAAATGGCTTTTATTCATGTTTTGAATTAGCTTTTATTTGTATACTTTAATTTTAGTTACATTTTTAGTAATTGTATGTGCTTTTGTCAATTTCATTAGTTTCTGTTTGTTTTAAATATTATAATTTAGATTGCATTTATTTTTATTTCAGTTTTATTTTTATTTATTTATTTAACTAAATAAAAAATAGAATTGGGTTTTTGGCAGTTAACTGAATTAAGTTATTACGTTTTCATCTTATAATCATAATTGATTTTATTTCAATTAACAAAAATGTTCAATAGTTTTAGTTTACATTTGTTACCCTGACCTTGGTGTAATCAACTATTATTGATGTCACTGTTGGTGTCAAATGTTCCTGTTTCAAGATTTGAATGTGCACAAATGCAAATTGCTAAAATACAATTCATATGACATCAGAAATGTAGCGCATAACCCATATGGACTACATTTCAAATTCACTTATGGTGCATTTTTATGGTCCTGTCTGAATTTTGACAGCCCTGGTCTCTATATACATTTGTTGGAAATGAGCAGCATAAACATTCTGCCAAATATCTCATTTTGTGTTTTACAGAAGAAAGAATTCATAGGGTTGGAGTGACATGAGAGTGAATAAATGATGACAGGATTTTCATTTCATACACCATGCAAGGAAAGCTGGCGGGCTGCAGAAAAGACAGTAACAGAAAGAAAGGGGAGCTCAGGAGATGTGTGTGTGTGTGTGTGTGTGTGGAGGATGGCAGGTTGCCGCCGCTCTGTGCCGTGGATGTGTTGGCCTTATTTGGAGTCAGAGACTCTCTGGTTGTTTACCCAGCAGGTCAGAGGGCTGCTACACCGCAGCACTGCAGCGCAAACACACCGCCTGCCACAGCGAGGAACTCATCAGCACATATCTGCTCCAGCCTGACACACACTCACGCTCTATATCACAAGATTTGTCTAATACAAACACTCAGCGTATAAAGAGAGGCAGTGTATATATGTGTACATTGCTTTCAACTAGGGTTGTGCCGATAGACGATAGTATCGTGTATCAACGATAGTCAGAGATTTCGACGATAGCAAATGTCTCTGTTGATAGTCAAGACGATATTAGGCTCATTCTCATATTAATGTATTAAATAATAATAATAATAATTATTATTATTAATTTAATTTGGCAGCCAATTATAATTCGGCTATCAAATTGCCTAGCTCTTCGACTTCAGCACCGCATTTCACAAATGAGGATTAGAGCCGGTGAAGGAGTCTCCAAGCACAAAGAGACGTATAGCCTACGTCGTCTACAGATATAAGGTATTTCATTGCACTTTAACAAGTAATCTGAACGGCCTATATATGTACAATATTTTAAACGAGCCCTCACTAACTGAGTTTATGGCACAGTTATGTTAGAATGCATTTCATTCTTGTTTCTGTGGCGGTGCGTCGGGCTCGTCATGGGGCGCATGGTCCGGAACGCTGTATGACTGATGCATCCGTTCAATTTAACTTTACTCCAAAAATATTTACTTACATGTTTTAAATACTTTATATTTAAAGTGTTCGTTTATGTCCAATATTAGTGTTAATCTGTTGGACTTTAAATGAAATCTACTATTGATTTTCACCGTTGACTGATTTTACAGAACATTTAGACTGATAACTTCAGTGTGCAGATGCGGCAAATTTGTCACAGGACGCGTGGTATGACAGTTGCGTCCGATTATATATGAACTAGCTGTTTTAAATACAGTATTTTTATATTTAACGTTAGTTTATCAGTATGTTTCAAAAGTATATTTTTTCGATTATTGGTGATTCCATAGGCTCACTCTCGTGCACCTGCGTGGTTTAAAACACCAAATAGTTATGCTATGAAATGTACAGAGAGTCTTCTCTCTTGCTTCACCCATGCACGATAATACCGTGTATCGTCCATCTCACGGGATGACAATATGATGATTTGAAAAATGACCATATCGCCCAACACTACTTTCAACCAAACAGCCACTGTGGCAAAAATAGATTTGTGATGTTTAATACAGGCAGAAAAATTTTGTTAAAAAGAAGGAAATAAAATGAATGCAATTTAAGTTGCTTTGTATAAAAGTGTTTGCCAAATGCATGAATGTAAATGTAAAATAAAAAATACTATAAAAAAATCAAGTGCTCTCTCGCACAGTATTTACTAAATATACAGATATTTATAAGTTAGTGATACATTAAATGATGACAATAATAACAATAATATTATTATTATTTTATTAAATAAATTAATATTTATAATATTTACTAATTAACAGCATATATATTAACAAAAGCCACAACAAAACAATATACAATTAATAATAATAATAGTTATGATTATTATTATTTTATTGTAATATTTATTATAATAATAATTGTATATATTTTTAAAATATTATTATTATTATTATTATTATTAATAATAATAATAATGATAATAATTATACTACATATTGTATATACAAATGTATTTAAGTGTACAATTATGTAATATGTGTATTAAATGTTTGTTATAATTATTCTTATTAATAATAATACAAGAAAAATATATATGTATTACGTACAGAGTTAAAGGTAAAATAAAAAAAAAGTAAAAATAATTCATGAAAATTTTGCGCAATATTCATTAAATTCCTAATTATTTAAAATAACTGATAATAATATTTCTAATAAAATAATAATAATTAAATTATCGAATAATAATAATACTACATATTGTATATACAAATGTATTTAAGTGTACAATATCATATGTGATTAAATGTTTGTTATTATTATTCTTATTAATAATAATACTATATATATATATATATATATATATATGTATTACATACAGAGTTAAAAGGTAAAGTAAACAACAAGTAAAAATAATTAATGAATATTTTGCGCAATATTAAATTCATAATTATTTATAATAACTGATAATAACATTTCTAATAAAATAACTATTAAAATAATTATTTTTATTGTCATATATAAATTTTAAAAAATCATTACGTAAATTGAGGTTCAAAAAAAAAATTATAAAAAGTGTATAGCAATTTTTAAATTGCAATTGTTTTTCATTGCAATAATCATATTTTAAAAAATCATTACGTAAATTGAGGTTCAAAAAAAAAATTGTTAATTTGGTTACGTTGGTTAATTTGATCATATTTTAAGCAAATAATTCAGAACATACTATCACAGAGCCCCAGACAAACAAACGTTCCAATTTTTGTTGGTTTTTGTGTTGGTGTGTTTAAGCAAACAGGCCCGTGTGTCTGCGGCTCCCACGCCTGCATAGACCCGGCCGGGACACAAGAGGATTTGCCCACAATGCACTGTGCCCTCAAGCGACTCTAACTCGGTCTGGCACAGCAGATCTGCAGCATTCAGAGCCGGATCAGAGCCGCGACGCACTGCAGTCCGGATATGATCAGAACTTCACTGCAAACACACTCACAGATAACGGCACACAGAACCAGACCACTGAAGAATGTGGATTTTCTCTAGATTACAGAACATCACATACATCATTTGATTTTATCATGAACGCAAGATATATGATAGATTAAATATGATTAAGGGCTTGAACACAAGCAAACGCACAAATAGAAAGGCGTACATGACAATAACGGTGAGAAAGACTGATTATAAACATCACACGAATACAAAACGATCCTCTTCATGAACACGACAGGTGCTCTGTCTGAAAGCCATTAGCTAAAGACGTGAGAAGATATCCGACTTTGATTCCCAAACACCATGAAATTATATCAATCGTTATTTTACTATAAGTTATAATAAGTTATTAGAGATTCTATTTCAATCTATTACATGTATTAAAGTATTATATTTTCTGTTTTATTATTATTATTTTATTACTTTTTTAAAATGTCTTATTTTTTATTTTTATTTTGTTTTCTTTTTATGTTCTGTTTATTTTAAAATATTTTATTAGTTTTAAAATATTTCCATACAGTTTTTATTAATATTTTGAATTTGAATTTTTTTATTTTCTGTTTTCATTTTATATGTATTTTTATAATATATTTATTTTTATTGAAATTTTTAATTCGTCTATATGGTTTTATTTTTAGTTATTTTAATGCAGCAAGTGAATGAAAAATAACTAGCTTTGGCCACTAGCTGAAATTAAATAATTTTCTTATATTTTATTTTAAAAAACTGATTTCAAGTAACAAATGTTTTTATACAATAATTAAATTTACATTTATTTCATGCTAATTTACTGTAGTGTTGTTTAAAGGTAGACAAAGGTAATGCGAAAGTGGTGTAAAGATTATTAGCTTTATCTAACTGCAATTTTGTTCGAAATTTATTGCAGATCGTGTTCAATGATCTGTGGCATCTGTACAGATTCATACGTACAGATAAACGTTGTTTCCCGGTGTGAGGGAGACTGTGCAGCGTAATAAAGCAGAAACAAGCTTCACTGCTGGATCTCACCTCTCAGCATCGCAAACAGCCCGCGGATACGAGTCTGCACGCGTCGACCTGCTCTGCTCTCCACTCGATGAAAAGAAACCGGCGGCGAGCACAAATAATCGGGCCGTTTGGCCTGTAATACGCCACAGACTCCAGGCTAAACTCCAGAGTCAATGAGAGCAAATAACAAGGACACACTCGAGTACCACTGTTAAAAACAGATCACTGAAGAGCTGAAACAACTCGAAATTAAGCACTTCACCTCTAATGTGTGTCACATATACCAAAAGCTGCCTTTCTGAACCAAAACAATCCAAATAAAAAAAAAAAAAAAATATATATATATATATATATTTTTAAATAATTAATATTAAACAATAGATTTTTATGTTTGCCAATTCATTCAAATGAAATAGTGTTTGATCTCATGAAGGTTTTACCTCTCTGCTGTTTTTAATATTCCTTCTGCTTCATTCTTCGGCTGTTTTTAGTGGCGTTTTCTTCGGCTGCCTCGGTAGAACCTTGAGCAAAGAGGAGAAAGAAAGAGAAAAGCTAATGAAAAGGACTGACAAATGAACATCTCCCTCCTGAGTTCAGAGCAAAGACTGCAGCTTTCTGAAGATGCAACAGTGACCATCTACTAGTCAACACAAGAGCCGATCGATACGCTGCTTTCACCATTTCCAGCTGTTTTTTTTTATTTTCAGTTGTGATCACGTGTAATGAGGGCAAGAAGATCACTTTTGACCTGAATGGCACACTGAAATATTGCTAGTTTATCATAAACATTAACATGACTTTGAGCTCCTGTTGCGCAGCAGAAACTTTTTGGAATACAAAAAACAAAAAATCAAATGTCCTTGCTTTTAAAATGTTCAATTAAAAATTTTGCTAGTTTATCGTTAACACAACAGTAACAGGACTCATGTTGTGCTACATTGCATACTAGCATCATATTATTACACTATAAACTTATTTTAAAATACAAAATTAATCACTGAATGTTTTAAAATGCTCAACAAAATTCCACTTTTGCTAGTTTATTGCCAACACAATACCTGTTACCATGCAATTAATAATTATTTTGTATTATGCAGATTCATTTTAGAATGCATCACAAAATCAAGCGTCCAATGTTTCGAAATGTTCAACGAAATGCCATTTTTGCGCAACAATGCATATTTGTGTCGCATTATGAATTGCAGACACATATTGTAACACAAAACACACTAAATCAAACTTTCTCGCTTCTAAAATGTTCGATAAAAATCTTTAGCTAGTTTATCGCTAACAACAGTAAAGAAACTTTGAGATCCTGTTGCGCTTCAACGCATACTTCTTGTGTTGTATTATGAATTGCAAAAACATTTCAGAAGGCATAATCACAAAAGAATCAAGCATCCTCGCTTTATAAAAAGGTTAATTAATTGCTATGTTTTGCTAATTTAGTACTTTGCATTCCTGTTGCACTACAATCCATACTTGTGATGCGTTATGAATTGCAGACACATTTTGAACACAAAACAAACACACAATTAAGTGTCCTTGCTTTGTGACTGAAATGCCACTTTCTTTTGCTAATTTCCTGTTTTGTTTCTTTGTATATGTGTTGAATATTTTAATTATGATTGTGATTAAATGAATTGGTGTGCAATATTATAAATAGCAGACACATTACATTAAATGCTAATTTTTCCTATTTTTCGCTAGTTTATATCAGATACATAAGATTGAGGTACTTTTGTGTTATGTTGTAATACTTGTATCTTATTATAAATTGCAGACTCTTTTCAGCACACAGAAACACAAAATCAAGTGCCCTTGCTTTTGAAATGTTTAACGAATTGCCATTGTCACTAGTTTATTGCAGAGTGGTTTGTTGCAGGGAACATGAGTTATTGGTGCGTTACATTTTATTGTTGTGCTGTTTTTTGTTTTGCTGTATTATTTTTTTGATGAAAATTTTTAAAATGCAAATAAACACAATATCAAGTGTCCAATGTTTTAAAAAGATCAGCAAAATGCCGTTTTTGCTAGTTTATCGCAAACACAACAGTAACGAAATTTTGAGTTCCTGTTGCGCTACAATGCATAATTATGTCATATTATGAATGACAAACTCATTTTAGAAAGCAAAATCAAATGTCCAGTGTTTTAAAAAATGAATATCAAAATGCCACTTTCTATAATCTATCGCAAACACAACAGTGACGAGGATTTGCACTGCATACAATGCACACTTCTTGTGTCATTATGAATTGCAGACACATTTTGGAACACAAAAACACACAAAGTCAAGTGTATTTGCTTTTAAAAAGAATTAGCATTTTCGCTAATTTACTGCTAACAGTATAAAAACATGGAAATCCTGTTGTACCACACCTCACAATTGTGTTGTATTATGATTTTCACAAACATTTGGCAACACAAAAACACACAAAGTCAACTGTCATCGCTTTTTGATTTTCACAAACATTTGGCAACACAAAAACACACAAAGTCAACTGTCATCGCTTTTAAAAATTTTTACTCTTGAGATCCTTTAGCGTGTGCGGTACAATTATAAAGGGAACATTATGTCATATGGTGGTCATGTAATGGATTGCAGACACCGTGTGTTTCAAGAATGCAAAACTTCACAAAAGTTGCTTTTAAAATTTCCGAACAAATTTCTATTTCCCGCTAACATTTCTAGGCCGCTAACTCAACAGTAACATATAACTAACACGAAACTTGAAGCCTGTTGCACGCTACATGCACTACTGTGTGAGATCTTGCAACACAAAAACACACAAAGTCAACTGTCATGGCTTTTAAAACCAATTTTTACTTTTGCTAATTTATCGCTAATGCGGCAGTAATGCAAATTTGAGATCCTGTTGCGGTACAATTATAAATATTATGTCATGTTATGGATTGCAGACTCATTTTAAAATGCAAAAACAAAATAACGAAAGTCCTCACTTTTAAAATGTCCAACAAATTTCTATTTCCGCTTATTAATTGCTAAGGCAACAGTAAACAGTAACACTAACAGTAAACCTGAGATCCTGTTGCATGCTTCAATGCATAACTGTGTCATATTATGATTTCAGACACACTACATAAACACTCAGAACCAAGTGCTCTCACTTTAAAAATGTCCAACGAATTCCTCAATTTTTTATCGCCAATGCATAATTTTCCCGCTCGTGTAGTACTGTCAGAAACAAGCTCTAGCGAGTTTTTTTGTCCTTTATCTCTCAGCTCATTCTCCCTCTCTCTCTGCCCATAGATGAGCCTCAGCCTCCTTCCGGACGTGGTTTCCACGACAACCAGCCAGCCAGCCAGACAGCGGGTGGACATGATTCCTCGTCCTGACGGGACGCTTTAATTCGAGACTACCCAATCATAACCACTGAGTGTCGCAAGAGGTCCCCACAAGGCCTCGGGACAGGGAGGGTGGGCTGCACGGCGCCCTCTCAGCTTCGGCTGCCAAAACGAGCCAGTGCCCCGCGCTGGGAATTTGTTTAATGTACGACATTTATTCGGCACACACGCGCTCCCTCACAGCAGACGCTCCCTCCGTCAGACGCTTCATTAATCAGGCTGAATATAGCATAGCTGTGAGCTAACGTTAGCGCTAGCCCGCCGGGGGGATGTGACAGTACATTAGCCTCTGTGTGAGGAGAGGACGGCGGGCCGTATGAAGGGCTGTGATGTATCGTAGTGTGTCGCGCACTTGAGCGCGTGCTAATAAGAGTCTAAATGTAGCCGGTTTTCTCGGGGCCCCTCTAAAACACTGGCATGGGAAATGGTCACCGCGCGACAGATGGCCGAGCATCATGGTGCAGGGTAAATCGGGAGATGGTGGAAGTGTGATGAAAAACAGTGTGCAAAAGGCTTCATAGAGGCACAGGAGGAGTGCGGAGCACACTTTCAGAAGCACAAGCGTGATGGGAAGAGAGTGAGGTGCATGTCCCGCACCCATTTTACTCTTCTTCAGCTAGAATTAAAAAAATGTACACTGTATAGTCAGCAGCACTTCACTTGAAGCTCGGATATATATATATATATATTTCAGCAGCACTTCACTTGAAGCTCGGATATATATATATATATATATGCATGCAATATAACTCTGGAAGCTGTTGTTTTAAATATAATTATTATTATTAACATAATGCATTTAAATAATTCATGATACACATTGAAGCTGAACTGAAAAGTCTACACATGCACAGGTCAATTTAACTATACAATAAAATACAATAAAAATAAAATACAATAAAAATTACATAAATTTTGTTAAAATACTAAATATTTAAATAAATTTATAATAATTTTATATATAAGCAACATTAATTTAATTCATGCATGTTATTATTATTGGGTCAACTTTACCACTAACTAAATACTCTATGTATTAATTTATGAATCAGTTAACACGTTTTTAATAAATGTTTTTAAACATATTATTTTTTATTCTTTACAAATTAATAATAAAAATTATTAATAATAAAAATGCATTATAAAGATTATAATTCGTAATACACATAATGATTGTAAGCTAATACAAGAAAAATAAAATAAAAAATAAAGAAATAATTTGTATATTAATACTTTATTAATTAAAAATGTAATAATTATTTAATAATGATTTAAAGTCTAAAATAATTTACTATTTTTGTATAAAAATAAAAAATAAATGATGATAGTTTGCATTGCAACACATATTTTCATTATAATTAAGCACATTTAAACCTCAAATTCTCATTTCTTAAAATAAATAAATAAATAAAGTATGTACCTGTAGTAGTTTTGAAAATTATATTTTGTAAATTCAATTTAAGTTGCGTCAAGACAAGATTATTTTTTTCATTACTGTATTACGGTAACAAGAACGAGATTTTTTTTTTTTTTTGCATTAAGGTAAAGAGAATTTGTGGGTAAAATCTGCTTAATTGTTTAAAAACAATTGTAATATCAATGCAGAATAATAATAATAATAATAATAATTGTTTATATAATATTAATAACAGTTAATTGTTTATTATATTTTTTTAATTGTTATTTAAAAAACAGAAGTCAGTGTGTGTAAATGCATGTTTTCAGCAGTGAAGAGGCTCAGATGGATGTGAAAGCAGATCTGCAGTGAGCGCGGGTGACTTTGGGAGTGTTGTGGTGACCGCATCGAGCAGAAGCCCCAGAGGTCACAGCACAATGAAGAGCAAATTGATTCAGTTACCAGATAAATAGATCCTCGTGCCAAAGTCAGGCAAAACTTATGGCTCATGTGTTTTCATCGGCACTCCTGGGAACATTTGCCTGACGCTGTCCTCCGGATACTGCAGCTCCTGCTGAAGAACAGGGAGAAATTCTCAAAAACAGCTCCTCACATACAGCAACGACATTCATGAAGACGTCTCACAACCTGCTCGAATTGAGATATTGTAAAGAAATTCTCCTCACATACAGCAACGACATTCATGAAGACGTATCGAAATTCATGAAGACGTCTCACAACCTGCTCAAATACATTTCTCAAACAATCTCAGCTATACCTCACACTTCACATGCCAAGGTAAAATTAACCACAAAACAACTAACTAGATAAATATTTTAATTCATTAATTTGATTAAAAAACATACTAAACATTTTAAGATATACATTTAATATTATATTAACAATACATTAATATTAATATACGTCATATCAAATTTATAAACAATATATCAATATTAAATATCACAAGTATTACAATTAAAATATTACACGTAACATAACATGTATTAATATTAAATCATTTATCAATAATATATTCATAACAAATGTTACAATATTAAAATTAACATATAACACATTAATTACATATATAACTATTATTATTATTATTATTATTATTATTATAACTTTTACTATTATAATAAATCCAATTTAACCACTTTATTAACAAATTTTTATTCGTTTTGTTAAAATACATACTAAATATATAAATATATTAATATAATATAATGTTAAATATGTATTATATATTAATATAAAATATTAAAGTGATTAGAATCAATATATAACATTAATAAAATTCATATTGTAATAGTATCTTTATATAAAAGGTATTATTTACGTCACATGACCTCTATGTTCTGATGATCTCTAGTGTGTAAATACAGCAACGTTAGACGGATTCGCTCCTTCATTTCAAGCGCTCTTGTTTTCTCCAGGAATAAATCTCTCCATCTCGACTCAAGTTTTATTAGCGGGCCTGTTTTGGCCAGATAAGTGCCACTGGTCTCCATTAAAAACAGCCAGCTTTTCCATAACTGGAAAATAATAATTACGGCTTGGCCTGCCAGTTCTTGTTGTTGTTGATCTGGACGGCTGTATCAGACAGCTGTAGCTCAATGACTACAGTCCAAATGAGCAGATCTTTAGCGCGCCGCGACCCCAGACGCGCATCCTCATGATCCGCCTCATTACCCAGCTCTCCAAAGCTGGAATCCCTAAAAAAATTAATTATTGTGAGTTTTTTAATCAGAGTAATCTCATTGCCCTTGGCTGACATGGTGACATTGGGAAGAGCTCTCGGCCGCAGATGCATCGCAGCCGGAGGAATGGACTCGTCGGATTAATTACGATAAATCAGTCGCTCCACACCTGTTTATGGCCAAACGCCTCATTGCTCATGTCCGGAGAGCCTGGAAAACCTGGAAAATCTCATGCCATATGGGGAATGGACTCGTCGGATTAATTACGATAGGATTTTTGTCGTTGTTGTTTTTTTTTTTTTTGGTGAAAGTAACAAATTTCATTGTAAAAAGTATAGGCCTATATTTATGGTGTGAAAACAACCATAAACAACAACCGACAAATTTGCCACCGATAAAGTTTCATCAAAAGTTACTGTTCTTGTTTGCCAATGAAACAACAGCTTCAGAAGAACTTAAAATGAGATATGAGATGGAAATATGTTAAAGGGTTACTCCACCCCAAAATGAAAATTTTGTCATTAATCACTTACCCCCATGTCGTTCCAAACTCGTAAAAGCTTTCTTTCTTCTTCAGAACACAATTTAAGATATTTTGGATGAAAACCGGGAGGCTTGTGACAGTCCCATAGACTGCCAAGTAAATAACAGTGTCAAGGTCCAGAAAAGTATGAAAGATATCGTCAGAATAGTCCATCTGCCATCAGTGATTCAACCGTAACGTTATGACAGCGACAAGAATACTTTTTGTCCGTGAAGAAAACAAAGACAACAACTTTATTCACACATTCGTCTCCTCTGTGTCTCTTCTCTCCACATGGTCGTAGCTCTGTGGTCAGCTCACAACGACTTTATTCAACAATTGTCTCCTCTGTGTCTCTCCACATCTGCAGAACGCAAACTGCGTACGCTCTTCTGTGTAAATTTATGTATTTTTGTCTTAACATGATAATTTATCATTACTGCATAGCAGTTTAATGTGCTTGTTAGGAAAAATATCACAATAATAATAATAAGAAGAAGATACATTTTAATATTTTTTTTTTTTACAATTTTAAAATGATAATTATTATTATTACTTTACAGTTAAACATAAATATTTTTGAATCCTTTTAAATTATATTTTAATATTAATATTATTTTTAATAATTCATATTTTTTAAATTATGATGACAATAATAATAATAATGCATGTATACAGACATCAAGGGCTCCCCAAAAAAATGTTATCTATAATTGTGATGGTGTAATTTCCAGTCAAGTTGTATTTTTGACAAATTATGCAAAAACTATGAAAATACAAATTAATTTTAACGTGCTTGCTATGACATTAGACTTCGCAATACAAATAAGAGTCGGCCATTTGTTCTAAAAATGTCATTTCAATCATTTCAACTACATAACAGAAGTGACACTATAGTGGAATTTAGTGTCTGGTTAATTTTTGGTTGGTATATATTGAGAGAATGATGTAAGAGAATGTTCACTTTAAAAATGGAGTTTTTGAGTAGTTTTTTATTAAAATGCCAGCATGAGATTAGTATGAAGTTTTTTTGTGGTTATATATGCACATAATCTGTGTTTATCCTGCGCGAGCAGAGGGGGTGTGACCGAGAAATCATTTAGTTTATTATTATGACTCCATCTCACTTGTGCCAGCATGAAGTGGATTTGTGGTATATGCCGAATTCCACCGGTTAGCTGGGATGCCTTTGACCGGTATTTTGGTAGGTTTAGGGTAGGTTCGCAATCAGGAACGCCGGACAGAATCTTGCCAGAGCCGGATCATCCACGTTAATCCAGCCTCATTAGAAACGAGCCTTATGATGCCGCCGTCCGCGGATAAATAGCGGCTTTGATGGCGAATTTAAAACATTACTGCGGATCAAAACCCCTGTAAATAACCCGCGTGAGTGAGCCGCAGCACGCGAGAGCCACTGAATGATTGCTGATGATTGATGTGACAATTTTCTTGTGTTGTGTGATGGCGTTTGAGGGGATCCGGAGGCTTTTATGGAAATGAAAAGCCAGGGATCGTTTATAGCGGCGCGAAGCCGTTGACATTCTGGCGCGCTCTTTTCCCGCTCGCGGGGCGCGACACTATATCAGATCATTCGGAGGAGATTGTGAAGTCAAATAACACGGCGAAAGAGCGCGGGGTGCTATGATAAAACCATCTGTTTTCAGAAAGACATATATTCAGTCAGGAAGTACACAGATTGATATTCAAGAGCAGCGGATCTCAACCAGCAGGTTAGGACTCAATCCCAGCTGCTTTCTGAGGGACACGGGAGGGCTAACTATGCCGATTGCTGATGAGAATATGCCGCTAACTTTATAAAATCATAATATAATACAAATGGCGTTCAAAAGAAAAGAGTAATGCTTCTTGTATCGTTTGTTGGTGACCACAAAAGTAGCGCGTCCAACCAAAACTCATTTTGAATTTGATTACAGTTTAAAATTAGTTTTGATTGTTAAAATACTTTTTATTCTGTTTTTTGTTTTTTTTTATATGTTTTGGTGTAATTTGTCGTTCTGGTTTTTTTGGTATTTTGTAATTTTAATTTATTCAATGATTAATGTATAAGTTAAAGTACTTTGCTATGTAAATAAATATATCTCTTTTTTTTCATATTACAATAATGAAATTTTTCTGAAAATAGAAAATAGGCACTGAAAATAGACAGAGAAAATGTGGTTAAAATAGTACTTTGCTATGTAAATTTGTCAGACAGTTAAAATAAAAAAAAGAAAAGAAAAAAGAAAGAAAGAAGAAAAACTTGAATTGAACTAGCTAGGGTTATGATAGTTAAACTAAACCATAAAAATTGCATTACTTGAAATACAATAACTGTTAAATAACTTTAAAACGACTAAATGTTTAAAATTAAGATGTAAAATGAAAATATATAAATATATAAAAACTTAATGTACTAAAATAACTAAAACTACAATAAAAATTAATAAAAGACTACAGATAAAAAAAATACATGAAAATGGCAAAACACAAAATTACTAAAAGTTTAAAATGTAAATCTATAAAAATATATTAATTAATATATAAAAATATAAAAAACTTGATGTACTAAAATAACTTAAATGAAAATAAAAATATAGACCATTAAAAATATATATCAATGGCAAAAACTTTAAAATTTACTAAAAGTTAAAATTAAAATAAAACTAAAATATATATAAAAAACTTGATGTAAAAATACAGACATTTAATATAATTTAAAATATTAATTTATATATTTTTAAAATATTTAAATACAGACATTTAATACTACAAAAATTAGAAAAATGTCAAACTAAAAAATAATATTATAATTATATATATATTATATATATATATATATATATATAATATATGTAATGTTTTCTGGTTCTGTTGGACAACTTTGACATCCAATCTGGATCGTAAAGTGAAACCAGTTGAGAAATCAACTGATCTAGGTCTCGATCAAGCACATGATCTCCCAAATCCCTTCATCCACACTCGGGACGGTGTCCCATTTCTGGCCGCGCGCAGGCGAAAATAACCCGTTGGGCTCCTTAAATAAATTAGTGCCACGTGATCCTCCTCAGATGTGATCTTTGTTCCTGTGGAAATTAAACTTGGAGGCATTTAGCGAAGGTGCCTATTAGTAAGCTGGAAACTCGGAACGCCGGATTGTAATCATCCTTGCTGTTGAGTGCAATGGCAAGAGTTACTCCAGCCTCAGACACCAGATATGAATCTACCCGTGGCTCTAATTTGATTTATATTGCCATCCGTGCTTTATTGTGCAAGATTCTCTCGGTCAGCTTCTATTGATGAACATACACCGCGCTGCGACGCCAAAGCACAATAGAGGCCATTACTGCTGTTCCTTACTCAGAAAGAGTCCACTCCTAAAGTAGGACGGCCTGAAGAGGACTGCGTTTCGGTTTGAAGTGTGAACGCCAAGCGTTTTCTTTGTGTTTGTTTTAGTTAATAGAACCAGTCTGGTAGTGCGAAGAGAGGATGCAAGATTGCAGAGACCAAAACACGACCAAAACACTCGTACACTGAGAAAAAACAACAGAGTTGTTTGCATGAAGATAATTTCTTTCATTATTTGTTTGTAATGCATCCTGATGTTTTAATGTTTTTGCATTCTCATTATTGTATCCATGAACCTTGTTAGTTTAATACAGTAATTCTACTGTGTTTAGACAGAACTTTTTATTTTAATGAGCAGACACAATAATATTCTATACATATATATGCACTTTTTAGGACTATTTTCATTCAATCACGAGAAGATCTAGAGTCAAACAGAAAAACCAAAAGAAGTTGAACCGTACGTAAATGCTAACCGGCGGCCATTGAACATGTATTATTATTATTATTATTATTATTATTATTATTATTATTATTATACAATTTAAAAAAAAAAAAAAACTAAAAAATATATTATTATTATTATTTTATTATTATTATTAAAGAAAATATAATTACAAATAAAATGTTATTGTTGTTATTTTTATTTTATTTTTCTTAAAAATAAATAAAAATATTTTTTATATTGTTTTATTTATTTATTATTAATATTTGGGTCTATTATTTTATTTTTTTTAAATAAGAATATCACTGAAAAATATTTAAAATATTGCCATTAATGTAATCATTATTTAAAAAAAAAAATCTAAATATTATTAAAAAACTTTAAACATTTATTATTGATGCTTTTGTTGCTGTTGCTTTTGTTTAAAGACAATTACAATTAAAAAATATGAAAAATATTGTTTGCAATATACTCATGTTATTTATATTAGAAAATATGAACAATAGTTCTATTAATAATAAAAAAAATTATTTAAAAAAATGAATAAAAATATTCCTAAAAATGTAAAGAAATTTATAATTGAAAAATATATATTATTTTATTATAATAATATACTTATATTCTTAAAATTTATAGTAAATATATGAAATCATTAATCAAAGACTTGATGTGGATAAACCCTGCTACTCATCAATCCTTTTTTTTTCATCAAAACTTTTTTTTTATGTATGTAATAAATAGAAGAGAAGCTTTCTTTTATTTCTTCTGGTTTTGCTTCCACCTTCCCAGAATCCCATTTGAAGATTTGTATCCGTCACTGTTTACTCTCAACATGCACTTAAACGGTGCTAAGGAAAGTGGAAGGAAAAACCACTTAAAACGCGAGAGCGAGGTAACAGCGAACATCACCGTAACCAGGAAGCAATTCATCCAAATTCAATTTCTGGCTGATTTAAAGCAAGTACAGTCAACGTGTGTGTAAAGGCTTTTTTTTGTGTTGGTAATTGATTTTCACTGTTGCGTGCTGTGTTCTGTATTGAGTTGCGTGTCTGTATTCCAGCGCAGCGACTAGCATCACCGCTAAGAGCCTCACTCTCCTCCTGATGCCAGCCATCTCCGTTTCTGACGTACACTTCTGTTACACACTGTAGTTTCTGCTGGACAAAACTGTCTGATGATGATAATATTACGGGTGGGAATTACAAATAACTAAGTCATTTTGAAATAGCACACCAGCATAAATATACATATACTATAATAGACAAAAATTCTTGTTTAGCATAATTTATAAACAAACTAACTTTTTATATAAAAATATATACAATTATTTTTGTATAATAATAAATTGTAATATTTACAATTATAATATATTCTTAAGAATAAAATGTAATTAAACATTAATTGTTTAACTGTTAACAATTAATGTTTAATTACATTTTAATTTAAATTTTATTTTAGATGAATATTTTTGTTAATTATAACTATCTTAATTTTTTTATTTTAGTTTTTATTTTTTAAGTAATTTTAATTTTAATAATATTATGTACATACTTTTTTATTTGAAAAGTTTTTTTTCATATGTAAAAAAATGTAAATGACTAATTCCTAATAATTAACTTTAAATATATAATATAAAAACTCCAATTAAATATTTACTTTTTATAAATGAAATTAATTCTAATATTTTGAATGAAAATACTCATTTTATTAAAATGTTTATTTTAATGTTAATGTTTATTTATTAATCAGTTCTGAAATATTAATATTTAATTAGACTATTAACTGAGTTCAAGACTGATTTGAGGCTTTTTTTTATTGATTCACTCGTAAATGTTTGTACTTTCATTATAACATTATACAATTTTTAATATAATGAAATATATTAAATATAATATATTTAAAACATTTTCATACTTAAAAATCAATATTAAAATGATAAATCATTAAAATTGTTAACTTTTCAACTGATTCATTTAAAAAAATCAGTTCATTTATTTGCAACGCGTCACAACAGATTTTTTCTTCAAATCATCATTTAACACCGCCGAGCCTGTTCTCTCATCACATTTAATTCAAACAGCAAGCTCACAGCATCTAAGGACCACTAACGCAAACAGAATATCCTGAAAATCATTCATCAGTGGCGTTTTTAAATTAATCTGGATCTGAATAAGCACCAGTTCACGAACTAGCGTGTATAAAAGCCTCCATTAGCATAAAACCCACACAGCGAACTTCATCTACGCTGTTAGCGTCACCACAACTCCATTCATTACAACACAATCGGCCCTTTTTACAGAAACCAGCTCTGATACATCGACAACACTCATCAGAAATTCAGCTAGCTAAATGGATGCTGGCAGCTTCCCATCTCTCAGCTTAGATTAGTAAGTAGACAGGTTTTTGGGCTTGGTTGTCGTGAGGGGTGGGGTGCGCTGCGTTAAGTGGGTGTGGTGTTCTTATAGTAGGGATGGGGTATGGAATGGATAAGGCTTAAACTATTATCAGCCCCGGGAGGGCATTAGCGCGGCCCCTGCTCCAGCGTTCAACAGGGCAGGACCTTGCCCTCAGCGACAACATCATAATGGATGGATGTAGTCACCGCCGGGAAACCAGGCCGGTCGGGGTCAAAAGAACATACGCTTTAGCCTTGGAAAACCGCCATCCAGCCGCTGCTAGCATGCTAACTTGTTCACCTCACTCCGAGAAGTGAAGCGGATGTGGAAGGGATGGTACTGTCAGTCTGTGAAAGGGATTTTTCAACAGCTATTGATTTCACGGCAAGTTCAATTCCCACGGCCGGAGCTAAAGTCATTTCCTGTTAGCACGCGGATCGGAGAGGGCGGCTTCACTTGACATATACGAGCCAACGCAAACGCAACGGAAACCAACAGTGCCTGGAGAAAGCTAACATTGTGGATGTCAATCTACTAAAACTAAATGTCATGTGACTAGCAACTCCAGAGCTGCTAGCATCAACGAAGTCCTGATAATGCTAACGGGCTAATTTAGCAAGTCCCGGCACTTCATTCCTGAGCTTTGATGTTAGAGACAGCAGACAGGAGAAATAAAAGTCACTTTGAGAGCATTCAAAACAAAATCAGACACTGGGAATACATCTACTAGAATATGGCGGGGTGATTTCAAAACAATCGGACACTGGGAATTAGCAGGAGGTTTTTACAAGCAAAACACAATAGGCCAACAGCGACTGAGAGGTCAAAGTAACGTTGTGGATTTGTGAATCAGACGACGCTATAATGAATGTGACCAGCATCAAGCTGCTACACTGCTTACATAAATGACATCTTGACGATGCTAACTAGCTAATATACCAATAACGTAGCAAGTTTCAAAACCTCCTGAAATTTGGCATCAAACACAGCAGACATGATAAATATTTGAAAGTCTATTTCACACTTTAAGAGCCTTCAGAACTACTGTAAACAACTACTATAATATGGCGAAATAATAACGATATACGACTATATTAAAAAGTCGTTTCCTGTTAGCATGTGGATTAGCGAGGGCGGCGTCGCTTGATGTTTTCAAGCAAACACGATGCAGATAAACGGAGATGTTAGAATGTGTTTTGGAGTGGGCGGCGTCGCTTGATGTTTTCAAGCAAACACAATGTTTTTAAGCAAACACAATGGAGATAAACGGAGGATCAGGAGGTGTTGGTTGTTTCTGTGGATGTCAGTTTCTTCAACTGTCTTTATAGCTAATGTACCATTAACTTAAGTCCCAAACCCTCCTGAAATTTGGCTTCACAACACATACAGGAGAAATGTAAATCTTGTCACACTTTAAGAGCCTTTAAAACGAAATACTAGGATATAACAAAATATTAACGATACGCGGCTAATTCAAAATTCAATCCTTCTTCCTCAATAAAGCCATTTGATTGGCTAAAACAACTTCTACAGATACTTTATTCAATGCCTGATTAAAAAAGATATACTCTATATATATTTTAATTTTCGTTGTATCTATTGTTAATGAAGTAAATGTTAACTAGTATGTTTTTAATGACATATTACATTGCAGAAGCTAAAACGATCAAATTAAACATTTCCCCTTTGTGTTTTCATTTAGTGTTTAGTTACGAAGCTAACAGCTTAGTATCATATTATAAATACTATAACTGCTATAGAAACGCTAAATTTTATTGAAAATTGATTTCACAATATATATAACAATATAATTTTGATCTGGTTTTGATGTAGTAGTTGATGTATCTGAAAATGACATCAAAGTGAAGCTAACGATGCTACGCTAACTAGCTAAAATTTGAATCCAGACAATGATAGCTTTTTTTCAATGATATTCTTCAATAAAAGATTATAAGCCTTGAATCTACATGAATCACAGCATAGCATAAAGCATCAAGATACAAAACCACAACTTAACGAAAAGTCTTTGATGAGTCTTTAATGAAGCGAGTATGAAGTGATAGTTAACGTGATTTATGCTACAGTGTGAGTCACTGATGGACAATGCCATATTTCTCTATAGCTTTTTATTTCCTGACAAGCACAGGAAGCGTTTTGTGTTTTAATTGGATTTTTGTGGTTTGATGAAGGATGAAATATTGGTGTTTGTTAGCGTTCGGAGGGAGGAGATTAGCTGTTCGCTGCGCTGACTGTAACGGACACCGCTGAGGGTCTCTTATGGGGATATCAGCTGTTCCTCATATAATTACTGTCAATCAGGGAAGCAGGAGAGCCTGGAGACGCCACACAGATGTGATCTACAACACAAAACATCCTGTGATGCTCCCTATGTGCAGGACGGTCTTTTATGTGCAGGACGTTAGGCTAAAGATGACAATAGAATAAAGGAGGAACCTGTGATGGTCTTGTAACACTGACTGGTCCACAATGACAAATTTATCACAAAAGATTAGAAATAACTTTTAGTTGTGGTAAAAAAACGTTATTATGATATATTTTATCTAATATGTTTTTATTATTTATCTTATATTTTTAAAGAAACAATAAAATGGGGGTAAAAGTTGCGAGAGAAAACATTATGACAGCACCAAAAAGGACAATATCATAAAGGAACGCTAACGACCTAAAAATATTTAAAAAATATAGAAATAACTCTTCACAAGAGAATCTCACAAGGAAAACTGCATATGTTTTTATTTTTTTTTTTTTTTTCTTGGTCTTTGTTTTAAGTTTTTTACTGTAAATGAGTGAAAAAGTTATAAATATATTTTATGTTTTTATTTGTATTTTTTTATTTTTTTCCCCACTTGGTTTTAAGTTGTTTATACCTGTAATATATTATAATATGTAAATATATATAAAGGTAAGCCAATTAGGCAAGATTATAAAAGTTAGATAGAACAATAAATAAAGGTGAAATAAATATATAAATAAATTAAAATACACATTTTTAAGTAAGTAAAATTAAAATTATACTATCTATTACTATATAATACATATAAATATAATAATGATAAAATGTAATAATCAACTTTTTTCATAACATTAATTTCATAAAATCTACTGTGGTAATATTATACTAATCTATATATATATTTATTAAACAACGTAATGTATTAAAAAATTTTAAATAATGAAAATAATCAAAAAATATTTGTTTATATTATATACTATATATATTATATATATATATTATATAAATATATCGTATAATATATATATATATATATATATAATGGATTACACACAAAAATCAGCAACAAACACAATCAGCTACTGTTAGTCATTTGTAAAATAATTTAAAAATCAGATATAAGAAAATGTAATAATTTCGTTGACATAAAAAACAGTTGTTAAATATTGTATCTAGTGTATTATGATGTTGATTTGGAAGTGAAGACAATTGTATGCATTCTTGCTGTGAATTTTCTGCATGAAGTGTATTCATGGGAAATCTGGACACGTGAAACCAACAACTCCAGCGTTTCCAGCAAAACATAACCAGCGGAGAGATGTACTTATTACAACTACAGAGTTTTCAGAGAGACATAACCAGCGAGAAATGCACTTAAAGCACAACACAAAACTCAAAGATACAAATAAATGATGCTGACAGTGAGTTCTCATTGACAGAAACGACGCAGAATTTCCGATAAGATGAACAAAGTGCCCTGAGTCTCCTGTGTGGCCATAATTGATTTTCCCTTATGTTTTGTTTTTTTTTCTTTGTGTTTTTTGTGTTTTTTGGGATTTTTGACGCATGTAACGCAGGACACGGTGGTGATGTTTTCTTTGTAGTCTGCTGAGAGAAGGGCCCCTGGGCAAATGGAAAAGGCCTGTGAATAGTGCATTCGACCGCGTCTTAAAAAGATGTCATACATCAAACGGCGCAGCAGATAAAAAGGTGTCCCGTGCGAGTTAATCAGCCGAGTGCTTGCGCCGACACACAAACATTTGTCTCAATCTCACGCAGAAGCTCCCGGCCGCCTCGTTCATTAAAACACACAACTGTAAATAACTTTGGATAACGCCATTACAACAAAGAAAAATCACACGAGCTGAAGCGACGCATGCAAACGAGCCGACCTTGAAGTTTCTGTGAACTCGTTTACGGCTAAATTACAACTACAAACAGCATCTGAGGCGTTCAAATTAACTAAAATAAACAACCACTTTCCCGACGATGCAAAAGCAATATCTAGGTACTACTTTTACTATTCTTTGCAGTACGTATGCATTGATTAGTAAAAAAAAACTGCAAGAAATATTACTTAAAACAAGAAGGCTTAATTCTAGATATATTATCTTAAACAGCTTATGTTAGATTGATTTTTTCTTTTTTGTTTAAAGGATTTAAAAATATTTTCTTAAAAAAAATATTATATAAATTATTTAAATTAATAATTAATATAATAATTTTTGTAATATATATTTCTTCCAGTAAAAAATCTAAAAATGTATTAAATGATAAATGTAACATTTAAAACTATGTAAATTTAATTAGAATCATAAATATTTGAGTATGTATGCTGTGATTTATGATAATATGTTTAATTGTTATTGGTTTTTGCAATTGGTTTATTCAAGTTTTTTTTTTAGATTTTTTTTTTAGATTAATGATTTGGGTCAATTATGTTGTGGGATTTGTTTGGTGTTATTTTTTTATTTATTTTTACTTACATAATTTTGAAATAAAAGATACATGAAATAAGTAAATAAGTAAGTTTATTTTCCATTAATGATGTTTAAATATTATTTGAACTGTGTAATTATTTAAAATAATAAAAATATAAGGCATTGCTAGTCACTATACAATATATTATCATTGAATGCTATTTAATAATATTTAACAAAAATTATTTACAATTATAATTAATATAAGTGTTTATAATACATTATATAAAATGTTTTTTATAAAAAATAAACATCTATCAGACAAGAAAATTTTACTTAGAAACAAATTTATGAGAAGTGTATTTTAATAGACTGCTAAAAGCTCACAAAATTCATTTTAAAAAGAATCCATTAATAAAAGTCAGCTTTTTTAATTAGAAGGCAATATTTAAGTGTAATATTTGTTGCATGCACTGTGTTGCATTTGGAGTACTAAGTTTGTTACTATTTTTAGTGTAATCTATGTATATAAGCTTTATTTGGTGTAATTTATTGTTAGACTGTGGTAATATAATTGTGGTGAAGTTGTTATTTTATTGTTGACAATATTATAATGTTGTGGAATAATTATTGATGATGATGTATTATTATTATTAGTTATTTTTTTTGATGATCAACAAATGTTGATATTTGTAACTGAATATTAGATTTTTTTTTTAATGTTAATTAACTATTGTTGTTGTTTGTATGAAAATAAGCTAAAGCAGCCGATCTCAGTCAAGCAGCCACCGCAGAAGAAAACCAATAAAACAATCAATGAAAATGTAAGACTTATTAATTTACAGTCACTTTCTAAGTCGTTAAGTTTGAACCCTCAACTGAGGGCTATGAATCCCCGATGTCCAGGAAAAAATTACATTTTCATGCGGCACAGAAAGGCAGCCAAGAAAATATTATTTTTACTTCCAAAATTTATGTGTTATTGCATACTCCGATATAAATCTTCGGTTTCTGAATTACAAAGCCTAACTAACACTATCATGTCTGAGCTACTATCTTGGCTTTAAGACAAAAAAAAAAATAAACAAAAATTTTTGTTCAGAGAACAGAGGACTGATATTTATATCTTCACGCAGACAAAATGTGTTACTTGAGTATTTGGATATTATTTATTGGTTTTGGTTGAAAATTATTTTTTTCATGTGATTTTGTTTTTTTATGTTGATTTTAAGTCAAAAGGGGTTGATTGAAAATTGGATTATAAATATTTAATTTTGTATTATTGGTGCATATTAAAATGGTAATTTGGACAAAAACAATATGCTAACTGACTACTATTTACTAAAACCACACACAAGACAATAACATTATGCTAAAATCTTTTTTTAAGCTATAAATCCCAATGGAGTTTCAATTTCACAGCTGAAAATCCTTTCTTTTTGTAGTTTTACTTTCAAACTTGAATATACTAAATGAATTAAAAAAAAAAAAAAAAAAAAATAAAGCTTATGCTTAAAACAAGAAAAATATCTTCCAGTGGGTCAGAAAAATAAACTTTAATTCAATCAGTGTTATTTTTATGACCCCATTAAAGCAAAAACTCACACAATTTTTATATTTTTTCCAGAAAACAACACTTAATATCTTAATTTTACGGAAAAGAGCAGCTTGAACATTCTTCAAAACATCTTGTTTTGTGCCTTACAGAAGAAAGTTAAAAACCACATGGAGTGTGTAAATAATGACAGAAATATTATTTTCAGGGTTATTTACATTAATTTGAACAATACCAATCTGCTAAATAATTTTTATTTACTAAAACGAACAAAAATACACATTAACACAAAAGTTTTCTACCTCAAAATTTAGTTTAATTCATTAATCTGCTAAATAATTTAAGCGGTTTCTACCACCACAGTCATTCAAGGAACCAGTCCGTCTTAACCTCCAGTTTTGCCGTTGTTTAAACTCTTTGTTCAACAGTAACTACCTGTGCTATCCATCCTCATGTCTCGGACCCCCTCTGTCCTTCAGATAAAAATGGAACCTTCGCACAGCAAGCCCAACTCTGACAAAAAACCCATCCATTTTTCCTGGTGTGTTTTTGTTTTTCTCCAAGGGGAAACGCCATTCAGCGTGGGGCTCCGGATGCTGTGAGTGGATGCCAGCGGCTCCCCCCCCCCCCGGTTGACCCGGACGGCACGGAGGAATGTGTCATCAGTCTCACGCCGGTTGAATTACAATTCTGTCGAATATGAGAGACAATAGAGCTCATGACCTCTCTCCGGCTAGCTTACTTGCAGAGCATCGAAAAAAAAAAACACCGTCCACTCTTCATTCATGCCTTCAACCTCACGTTCTTACAAACTTGTTTTTCTCTCCCTTTACGTTGAAAGTGGCTAACTGTGGTGTTTTCTCGGCTTGCCGTGCTTTTAGCTTCGTTAGCAATTCAGGTCAGTCAAAAATTTTAAACAGCGTTATGTTCTTGGTTTTTGGGTTTAGTTAAATAAGTTGTTTTTTAGTGGTTTTTTTTTTTTGTTTTTTTAAATAGTATGTTCTATTTAGTTGATTGTTTTTTATACATTTTTGTTAATATTTGCACTACTATAAATTTTTTTGTTATTTAGTGGATTGTTTTTATCCAAATTAACATCAAATACACTAAATGAGATGCTTTTGCAGAGAATTTGTTCAAGCTGCTCTTTTCAGTCAAATGAATTTAAAAGGAATGGATGCAATTGAGCACCAAATATTGCAATAAATAAATAAATACTCCAAAAAAAATTTATTAAAGTAGTCCATACGACTATTGTCCAAGTTTACTTTAGATTTGAGTGAAGAAAAGATACAAGTTTGACATTTTTGGAGCTCAGAAGTGTCACTTTGATTATCAAGAGCAAAGCTAATATTTATATTTTTATTGTATTTATTATAAATATATTTGTATAATTTATTTTTTTTTTTTTTTTTTTTTTTTTAAAAATTTTTAAAAATTGTAGATTTGGAATATAACTTAAAATAAAAATAAAAATAAAACAAATCACAGTTTACTTGTACAAAATACTTTTATGCATATATACTTATGCATTTTGTAAAATAAAAATATTAAAATAAACTTTTAAAATTAATCAAATAATATAAATTTAAACCAATACTTATAAATTTTGTAAAATAAAAATATTAAAATAAACTTTTAAAATTAATCAAAATACGGATGACAGTACTGGTTATATACTATCTATCTATCTATCTATCTGTCTATCTATCTATCTTCTAGCTGTCTAAATATATTATATAGATATATATATTCTATATATATATTATAGATATATATCTATAGTAATGTATAAGATATATAATATAGATCTATATATGTATCAATTATATTGTATAGAATATATCTATATGATATAGATATAATTATATAAGATAGTAGATAGATAGAGGCTCGATAGATTAGATAATCTGTGATCCGTATATATACACTAGCGCAGAGTCTAGAAAAGAAATGTGTTTTTTAAACCATACAGGGACCGGGGGGGGGGACAGAAACCTGTGATCCTTTATATATGATGTAGGAAGGGTTATCTTAAGTGTTTTTTTGAACTATGAGGGACAGACGGGAAATAATGGTGTATGTTGAAGATGGGCTAATGTTAATATTTTGTGATGTTTTGCACGTTGCTGGGAATTATCTGAGGAAAGGTCGACTCAGGATCTCCTCTCACCAGGAGCGAGACACCCGTTCTCTTTCTCGACTCGAGTTTTGCTGGGAATTAGGAAATATCCTCCTTCTATGAATAGCATCATCTTAACTGTTTAAGCCCAACGCTCCACAAAACAAGCCACTGGAATTTTCAGTGGACCGACGTAATGACGACCGCCTCTAAGTACAGCATTTGCGAGCGTGCAAAGCATTCGAATACGACTCTAAAAGCTCTTCTCTGCGCGAATCCCCAGTGTGGTGGATTACAAAGATGTGGAACTAATGCAGTGTTTGGGAAGTGCAACTCGCTTGCCAAGTTAGAAACTGCTCTTGATGTAGAGTGCTGCTCTTTTTTTACCGACAAAACAGAAAAGAATGATATTTAAAGGGAAAACAGCTTGGAATGGTGAAGTAGGTTAGCTGCACAAGCTAACAAAAGCAGCTAACCATATGCTACACCCCCTGCACCAACAAGCAGGAGAACACTGACCCTGAAGAGGGGCCCCTCCTCCCATAACTCTGGTGGTCACAACCAAAAGAAGTGCTAACTTTTAGGCTTATTAGTGAACTAAGAATGTTTTTCACAAGGGAAACACCCTCCAAAAAGTGTACTGTGTCGCCATCCATATACGCTCACCACACGCCGCTACGCCCTCTGTTATCCAACCCCTTCACCCGCTACTTTACGCGGGAACTAATGCTACAAGGGCAACACGCAGGTCAGCTCCCCCCCCCGGCTAACACTTGTTTAACCTACAAAATTGTAGGTTCGCTGCTTACGGTCCCGTAGTTTCACCTGCCTTCACGGCTAGCCCAAAAAGGCTAGTTTCGTATCTGCCTAAAACACCATTCATGCGGTTATCTCGTCTATGCCACACTTGGCCAGGTGAAAAACCCCCCCTGAACAACGGTGAAATACCCTAAAACCCTACATACTCGGCTAATACAAAATTGGCCCCCACTTTTACGAATACACTATAGAAAGAACATCTTTGCCTAAGGAAAGAAACATTGTCAAGATGGTATGCAAACTACAAGCTAAACAAAACACAGCTACTTGCAATTGAAAAACTGCATGCCAGTAAGAAAGAAAAAGCTGATTTGTGAGATTTTTTGATTTATTTGATTTTTTTTTATGTTTAAAAGTTATTTGTGAGGAAGGGTTGTATTTAAATAAGTGAAGTGGTTAACTACATCAAAAGCCATTGAGCGGGGCAAAAACACACGCCAAAGGGGAAATGTTAGCAGAGAAACGATACAAGTGGTACTAAATCGCAGTACAAGCTAAAGATACAAAGCTAAAGATAATAATAAATGAACAATTATTAAATTATTATTATTACTTATTTAGTATTATTAAATTCATCATAACTAAATTCATGTGATGTGTGTAATTCTAGGCATCTTTGGTTTCCTCTTTTTGGGGAGGGGTATAATGCCTTTAGGATAGAAAATGCATTGGCTTTTTTATTGTTGAGACACTTATCAAAAGTTGCGTAAAAGTTGCAAAAAAAAAAAATTTATGTAATTTGGATAGAAAATGCTAAATTTGTTGCTAGGTGCTTTTGGAAGAATGAGTTGTTGGTGTATTTTGTAAAGTTGTTGAATTTTTGTAAAAAAATTGCTAAGTTGGATGAGATGGCAAGATAGGGCAGCGGGAAGTTCGGGGAGGACATTTTTTTTTTTTTTTTGCAGTTTTTATTTTAATATCAGTACATTTTTGCATTAGAATATACAGAACAGGTAGGCTACATGAAGAAATATACATCGTGCAATGTGAACACAGCAGCAGCTGAATGCTACCCCAGACAGTCGTGCAGTGTGAAAACAATCATGCAGTGTGAGCTCGGCATTAGCTGCGTCACTGTTTTTATTTATGTAGTACATGATGACTGTGAAAACAAAATAATGGCTTTTCAACATAATTCCTTCAACCATACACCACAGGCTAAGTGCAAAATATAACCTAATGCTAGGCACTTTGCCATAGCACCTCCTTTGTCTTTATCAAATCATCTTTCTCGCTCTCATGATGAAGTGCTGAGATCAGGTGAGGCTAGGCAGAATGTTCGGCCCCTCACATCCAACATAACATCTCACATCCATCAAAATGCGGCAGAAAAGGTGAAAATAATGCTCCTGACCCCTTTCCATTAGCTAACAGAAGGATACTTTGAAACTGCAGCTCGCTGCAAGCTACTCATCATCTACAGTCAGGCTAGCCTTTTAGAAAAAGTTATTAGCTACACTATAAGTTACTACAAAAACCTGCTAACTACATGGAAGATATTTAAAATGCAAATATCTGTGCATGCTATGGTTTTGAAAACCCATGTGTAAAATAAAAATGCAGATACATTTATTAAATTGCTATTTGTTTTTTTGTTTTGTTTTGTTTTTTGTTGCTAATTTTAGCTAATTAGGCCTATGAAGATGGTACAGGATACTGTTTTTTGTTTTTTTTCAGATACATTTATTAATCAGCAGCGAAAACCGTACCGGAGTTCACATGAAACCATACCCCAGACCACCCTTTTTAAGCGGACTCGGGTAGGGTTCGTGGGTGCGCACACGAGTTCGGAAGACAGCGTTCACATCATTTAAACGAACCGAACTCTGACGTCAAGTGAACTCGGGTGCGCACCAAAAGTGCTAGTGTGAAAGCACCCTTAATCACTCAATCAGTGTTTCAATTACGGAAAGATGTCACGTAGCATTTAATTTACATTCAGGCAAGTCATCAGCGTCCACAGCTCATTACTTAGCAGCGAATTTAAGTGTAGAGAAGAAAATTTGCAAAATATTAGACTACACGATCATTATATTTTACTTTACCTGTTAGTGATGTCTTAATTGTATAATGTATGTTTAAATAAATCTGTTATGAAGCAAGTTATGACAGCCACTGTGTAAATAATTTCAACAAATAAAAATGTTATATTTTAGAAGTTCATTTGGCTAAAAACTGCAGACTGTGTAAATAATTTTAACAAATAAAAATGTTATATTTTTGATTATTATATTTAAAAATAAACACTACTTGCATTTAAGTTTGGGCTCTGATGTTAATTGAAACCTTATAGTAATGTATAAGGGCTCCCTATAGTTTAGAGCATAAGCTGAGGTAGATTTTTAATTACAACTGAATTGATTTAAAGAAAGGGAAATTCAAGTTTGGACTGGTTAGCATGGACAATACTAGTATAATTCTCCAACTACACCATCCAGTTCCATTGAGTTGTTTTTTTGGTTGATACTGGTTTGTTTTACAATTCCATAAAGCATCTTTCTCCATCGACAGCTGTTCAAAAGTAACCAAGCATTCTATACAAATTATTTTTTCTTATTAAAGTAAATTTATATGTATCTGGAGGTTGTTGATCTTTGGAGTGTGTATTGTGTGTTGCATTTCAGATAGTCAAATTGTATATAGGCCTATCTTTCACCACTGAATGAATGGGAATGCTAACAGACAGCTTTCTCCAGGTATTATAGACCTCCTTGTGAAGAACACACTTGAATATAGCCTGAAGATGTCCAGAAGATGTACTGCTCCACACTACACAGAAAGAGTAGAATGAGCTTTTTCTCAAAGGCACAGACTGTCAATAGCAGAGTCTTTCTCACTCTCTCTCTCTTAAGAGTGCCAGGAGGGCTGCTATCCATCAAACCCTCCAATCGTACAACACAGTGAATGAACGAAAATGCAACATGATGTATGACCCTCTCTCTGGTCACTTCTTAAAGATCAAACATCACCCCGTCAAAGCAGTCGAGTGTCTTGTAGTTTAGCCGTGCAGCAAATGTGCCCGCATTGCGCGCCAAAAAATCTGGATTAAGCCTCTAACAGACTCAAACGCCTCAGTGGTTTTGTCAGTCAAATCCATAAAGTTCACAACAAGAGGTCAAGAGCAGGAAACACAACGTCAATTGGCAGAGCCAACAGACCTAGACGGAGTTACCAATAGCTGTTATTTCAAACAAAGCATCAACTTGACGCTTCCGACTCCCTGTAAATTTCAAGAGGCTTGTTGTTTTTTTCATGATGACTGATTGTGTTGTTAGAGCTTGTTAATTAGATGATGACCCACAGTGTAATTACTTCACGCCGCTTTTACTTGGGGAATAAATGCGACTGAACCATCCCTGAGCTTGTGCTCCAGCTGTGTTGCTGATAAATCCACTGATGAGGAACTTCAACATATGGAAGCATCCCAAAGTGTACTGTGTGATCTTTCATTAGTGCTTGTGCTTGTTCGTAACTATAATCAGGGCAGTTTGCTACTTTTTAGAACACCGGTGCTCAATTTATTGAGCAAACCCTATCCCTGCTCAGATCAAAGTCAGTGGGTGTTTTTTTTTTTCAGGAACAGTTTTCTTTCACCTTCACACTAATGCACATCTATGGCCGCAAATCAATGGGGCTTGAATTATGAATCCCCTCGAGGCGTCAATGCGTTCGGAACATAGCGAAGTGGAAAGTGCAATCGGCCTTTAAGACCACAGGAAGCATGCTGTCCACAGCGAGGTCTGATAAGAGTAAGGTGAGGAAGGCTTATTGCGCCGCACCACTGCTTGCTTTGCTTGTGAAGGTTTGGGCTCAGCTCAGGGGCGTCTTACTGGAGGTTTGGTGGGCGTCTAGAGACTCCACCGATGAGTGCAATCCATCGCTCTGACTGATGGATGGCGCCGTTGTGTGCACCTGAAACCTGTCACAACAAGGGTAACAATGTCACCACCTGCATATTTCACAGCAGCATTAAACCACCAATGACCTTGGTCTAAAACAAGGGAGGGGGTGTAACCTGAAGCATGTGTGCTGTCTCTGGGGCCATTCATGTGACTTTTCAAATGTCCTCTAGCAACGGGACTAAAAGGTGGAGCACTTTTTTTCTTTCATTCTTTGCCTTCTACAGGAAAAAAAGGTTTTTATCCCTGCTAAAAAAAATGTCTTAAGCTAGCCTTAACTAGTTTGCTGATCTTAGCCAGATAAAGCTGGTATAGATGGACTCCCAGCCTTGTTACACTTCTAAAAGTAGCAAATTAAACCAGGTTGAAGGACCAGAGAAGCAGTTTACACTCATCTAGATGGTCTCCCAGCCTGATTATTGCAAAAGACCTCTAAAACTACTAAAACAGACCAGACTGATGGACCAGCAAACCAGTTTAGGTTGGTCTAGATGGTCCCCCCGCCTGATTACTGCAAAAGACCTCTAAAACTAGCAAATCAGAACAGCATCAACGACCAACAAACCAGTTTAGGCTGGTCTTTTTGTTTGTTGTTGTATTATTGCTGCTAAAGACACATCCAAATAATAGTAAATCAGCAAATAAGAGTAGTAAAGTTTTTTTTGTTGTTGATGTAGATGTTCTAGTATTGTTGTTTTCTGTTTTTTTGTTGGGCCAACTGATGTTCTATATTTACCTCCCCCAAAACCTCTCTAAAACTAGAAAATCAGACCAGGCTGAACCAGTTTGCGCAGGTTTGGTAATGTATACAACTTATTGTTGTTAAGTAATGATGTCAATGCATTTATTTTCAAATTCTTCTATGGTTTTTGTCACTTTTACATGCAAATAGTGTAAAAAGCCACTTGGATACAGTGAATTAGTGTAAAAAAAAAAATACAGTTTTATTGAGATGAGCAAGATGAGCTTTGACATCAGGGTAAGTAAGATGTTTGTCTTATATCTTATTCCTGTCCATTTAACAATATCTGCAGAATATGATTAGGCCACAGATGTAATTGAATATATTTGGCTTACTCGCAGGCAAATGGAACAATCTGCAATTCTTTCTGATCAGTGTGGCTAAAACATCCCGGCCCAGAATCGATACGAGCGTCATACAGCAGCAATCAGAAAAGCACTTTGCCCTGCACTTGTGCTTGTGCCCCATGAATGGAATTATTGATCTACACCAAACATCATCGACACAGTGACCAACCAAACCCTCTAAAACTGCAGCGCTCGCATACAGTACACGAACGGTCAAGCGAAGGACAGACGCAAGCTGCATGCCTATGGGAAAGGAAAAATCACAAATGACATTGTTTCTACTATACAGCAAAGAAATTAAATGGAGAGCTAATTGTAATTTATTTCTCCTGCTTAGATGGCTCTTCTGAGTAAAAAGGCTCCAGTAATCTCACATGTATCTCATCTAGAGTTTCAGAAGAGACGTCAACAAAGTCCTCAGCTTATACAACGAATAGTCTGCAATCAAAAGTGCTGAAACATTTCAACTGACTCATTTTTATATCTGCGAGTTTTAGGGGAAACATCTGAGACAAAACTATTGAGAAATATCAAATGTATTAAAGTTAACACAAAAAGTAATTTCCTTCCATGATGTGTCATATTTCCAATGTTTTTTTTTTTTAGTTTTACTGATAATTTTTTTTATAATAAGCAATTATCGACAAACATATTTTTAATAAATTTAAAATAAAATAAATACAAAATAAAAATAATTGATTTAATATTAAATATTCAAATAAATTAATCAATTAAATCATTTAACATTAAAAAAAATAATAATGTTGACTTTCTTTGCAAAAAAGGATTAAAAGCCATAGAAATGATTAAAACCATATAAACACATTTTAAAAATAACATCAAATATGTTCTGATGGGTTTTGATTTGGAAATTTTGCGACAGACAGATTACTTGTTGCATGGTGCCTGGTGAGAACATAGTGTCCTGAGCTTTGAAAGAGGAAGGTAATGCTCCTCCAGGTGGTCACAGTGACCTTGAGTGAATCTTCTAGAAAGCGCCCGGGCCGTGAGAGATAGCCGACCAGCTTGAAAACACTAAAAGCAGCTAAAGCTGCTGGAGTGGGTTTGATGAAGAGCCGGCCCTTTGATGGGGGGAGCTCAGAATGGATTGCCTCGCGGCTTTTATAAACAACCATAAATTAGGACAAATTTGTCAAACGAGAAGAGACACAGTGAGTATGGAGTCAAGGCTCGGAGCAGCACAAATAAAAGCGTATCACAACATCTCATCCATTACGCTGTCAGACGAGCGCCACGGGCGGCGTCTCATGACAATATGCAGATATATGGGTGTGGATATAAGGGGTGTTGTTTTTTTGTGTGAACAGAGAGGCTGTGAAGCAGCTGCTTTTTTGCGAACAACAACAGGGAACGACGCAACAACATCTCCACATCGGAGAAATCTCTGTGATTTGACAAATGTCACGATTTCCTTGTGATGCTAACTTTGAGCTGTTTAGTGACTCATTATAGTAATATGATTAAAACAAGACTAGTATTTCATTTTGCTAAGTGGTTCCTTAAATGTTCTTCGAGTTGCTATGTGGTTGCTAGGTGTTGCTAGGTTTTGAAGAGTTTCTGTGCTGTTACTAGGGTGTTGCTAGGTTTGAAGAGTTTCTGTGCTGTTACTAGGGTGTTGCTAGGTGTTGAAGAGTTTTTGTGCTGTTACTAGGGTGTTGCTAGGTGTTGGAAGAGTTTCTGTGCTTTTACTAGGGTGTTGCTAGGGGTTTGAAGAGTTTTTTGTGGTGTTACTAAGGTGTTGCTAGTTGTTTGAAAAGTTTCTGTGCTGTTACTAGGGTGTTGCTAGGTGTTTGAAGAGTTTCTGTGGTGTTACTAAGGTGTTGCTGGGTGCTTGAAGAGTTTCTGTGCTGTTACTAGGGTATTGCTAGGTTTGAAGAGTTTCTGTTTTTGTGTTTTTTGGTGTTGCTAGGTTTGAAGAGTTTCTGTGCTGTTACTAGGGTGTTGTTAGGTTTGAAGAGTTTCTGTGCTGTTACCAGGGTGTTGCTAGGTTTGAAGAGTTTCTGTGCTGTTACTATGGTGTTGTTAGGTTTGAAGAGCTTCTGTGCTTTTTACTAAGGTGTTGCTAGGGTGTTGAAGAGTTTCTGTGCTGTTACTAGGGTGTTGCTAGGTGTTGAAGAGTTTTTGTGCTTTTACTAAGGTGTTGCTAGGTGTTGAAAGAGTTTCTGTGCTGTTACTAGGGTGTTGCTAGGTTTGAAGAGTCTTTCTGCTAGGGTATTGTTAGGTTTCAAATAGTTTTTATGTTGTTACTAGGGTGTTGTTGGGTGTTTGTAGGTTTTTTTGTGGTTTTTGTGATTTTTTTATGGTTTTTTTAGGTTTTTCTGTTATTCTGTGCTGTTGTGTTATTTACTGGGTGTTGCTAGGTGTCATTGAAGAGTTTCTGTGCTGTTTTACTAGGGTGTTGCTAGGTTTGAAGAGTTTTTTGTGTGCTAGGTTTCTTTAGGTGTTGCTAGGTGTTGAGAGTTTTCTGTGCTTTTACTAGGGGTTTTGCTAGGTGTTGGAAGAGATTTCTGTGCTGTTACTAGGGTGGTTGCTAGGTTTTTGAAGAGTCTCTGTGTTTGTAAATTAAAAGTATGCGTGGTGTTGCTAGGTTTTGAAGAGTTTTCTGTGCTGTTACTATATGGTGTTGCTAATGGTTTTGAAGAGCCTCTGTGCTGTTACTATGGTGTTGCTAGTTTTTGAAGAGTTTATGTGCTGTTACTTATGTGTTGCTAGGTTTGAAGAGTTTCTGTGCTTTTACTAAGTTGTTGCTAGGTGTTTTTGGAAGAGTTTTCTGTGCTGTTACTAAGGTGTTGCTAGGTTTTGAAGAGTTTCTGTGCTGTTACTAGGGTGTTGCTAGGTGTTGGAAGAGTTTCTGTGCTGTTACTAGGGTGTTGCTAGGTTTGAAGAGTTTCTGTGCTGTTACTAGGGTGTTGCTAGGTTTTGAAGAGTTTTTGTGCTTTTACTAAGGTGTTGCTAGGTGTTGAAGAGTTTCTGTGCTGTTACTAGGGTGTTGGCTAGGTGTGTAACTAGGGTACTGTGAAGGTTTTGAAGAGTTTCTATGCTTTTACTAGGGTAACTAGGGTACTATGGTGTTGCTAGGTGTTTGAAGAGTTTCTGTGCTGTTACTAAGGTGTTGCTAGGTTTTTAAGAGTATCTGTGCTGTTACTATGGTGTTGCTAGGTTTTGAAGAGTTTCTGTGCTGTTACTAGGGTGTTGCTAGGTTTGGTTTTGAAGAGTTTCTGCTGGTACTAGGGTGTTGCTAGGTGTTAAAGAGTTTCTGTGTTTTTACTAAGTGTTGTCTAGGTGTTGGAAAAGAGTTTATGTGCTGTTACTTATGTGTTGCTAGGTTTGAAGAGTTTCTGTGCTGTTACTAGGGTGTTGTTAGGTTTGAAGAGTTTCTGTGCTGTTCCTATGGTGTTGCTAGGTTTTGAAGAGTTTCTGTGCTGTTACTATGGTGTTGCTAGGTGTTGAAGAGTTTTTGTGCTTTTACTAAGGTGTTGCTAGGTGTTGAAAGAGTTTCTGTGCTGTTACTAGGGTGTTGCTAGGTTTGAAAAGTTTCTGTGCTGTTACTAGGGTGTTGCTAGGTTTGAAGAGTTTCTGTGCTGTTACTAGGGTGTTGCTAGGTGTTGAAGAGTTTCTGTGCTTTTACTAAGTTGTTGCTAGGTGTTGGAAGAGTTTCTGTGCTGTTACTAGGGTGTTGCTAGGTTTGAAGAGTTTCTGTGCTGTTACTAGGGGTTGCTAGGTGTTGAAGAGTTTTTGTGCTTTTACTAAGGTGTTGCTAGGTGTTTGTGGAGTTTCTGTGCTGTTACTATGGTGTTGCTAGGTTTTGAAGAGCCTCTGTGCTGTTACTATGGTGTTGCTAGTTGTTTGAGGAGGTTATATGTTGCTAAGTTGCTATGCAGTTGCTGGGGTAACACTAAGGTGTTCAAAGAGTCGCTATAACGTTTTTAAGCTGCTTGTAGAGTTGCTATGTGATTACCTGGGAGTTTCTAGGTGTTTGGTGAGTTTCTATTCTGTTACTAGGTTGTTGCTTGGTGACTGAAGAGTTTCTATGCTGATGCTATGTGTTTAATATTTTATTGTTTTGTTGTTTGTATTCGGTGGTTGAATTGTTTTTATGGTTGTGCTGTGTTTTTTATGTTTTTTGAAGCATTTTTTTGTTTTTATTGGTGTGTCAAGTCCAAAGTCCCTCAAAAGCACCAAATCTGTAACACACTTAAGGTTGGAGATTTATTTAAACCTGTGCAGTAGCCTGTGATTTGCGTATTTCTCAGCACACTTGCATAATACAGTGGGACCTTATGAATATTCAGCAGGGTTTCTGATGTTGGTAATTGCTCTCCAGAACTGAGGATAAAAACAGTGATAGCAGGGAGCAGGAATGAGATCTGGCTTACAGAGGAACACTCAGCAGGAGAACAGAACAGACAAACGGGGCCAGTTAATAATCAGGGACTGTCAAACAAACACTTCAGACTGATATACACCTGCGTTTATCTACTGCATAATTAAGATTTCGCATCGGTGAGGCTTCTGAAGCTAAGGAATCGCTAGAGCACTTTCCCATTCGTTGCACCATCCAATTTCCCCAGTTTTTAATGGGGACTCATTAAAACGGGAGGTTCCAGAAGGTTTCGGATCTCCAGCGAGGGAAATGACAAGCCAGGGAGCCCTGAAAGAGAATCAAACTCTAGAGAGATCTGCAAATAGATGTGAGGGGAAGGAGAAGAAGAGAGGAAGTCATGAGAGAAAACGATACGCCAAAGAAAACTTGAGGTGCAAATTTCACATCTGCCCTCTGAAGCTGCGGCACAATACAGATGAAACAGATTCACGAGGTAATTAAACATCTGCAGCGTCAGTCGTGATGTATATGGCTCAATAAAATAATGCTAGAAAATAATGCTAAAAATGGCTCTAAAAAATCAAGACGGTCATTAAACAACAACAGACTTTAGGCAGAAAAGAAACGTTAACGAAACATTCAATATGTCACACTTTTAGGTAACTTGGTGTTGATCGTTCAGGCAAATACGTCAAAAAACTAAAACTCTAAAAATCATCTAAGTTCATGATGTAGAGCTGAATTTAATGGGAACAGCAGCTAAATCACGTACAATAAGATGAATGAACGTTTGGTGGAAAGCTCTGCTTAACAAAATCACAATGTCGCATCTACATGAATTAAACAGCAGCGTTTCCTCTGGAGTGAAGCGTGCAGCACTTAGCCGCCAGCAATAAAGCAGCGTGTCTTTGTCACTTCCTCTCTGCCACCAAACGCATTAGCTTCAAATGGTTTGGATCGTCTCAACATCCTAAGACAGTCAGCAGAAAGCTAACATTGACTAAACAGAAGAACATAGTGAGACGAGCCTCAGACGCTCTGCTAAAGGCTTTTTTAGGCCACTGTAATTCATCAAATCTCATTTATTAATGGGATCATATAAAGCAAAACTGGATTTTGCATGTCTCTGCACTCGATCTCATACAGATCGACCTGAAATCTCCATGGTGATGATGTCGCAACTCAGAGCTCATTAACATAACCGCATAATTACATTACACCTAAATAAATTAAGCCTTTTCATGCCATTCTCATTACTGTAATGCCAAAACATGCTATTTAAACTATTTTAATGATAGACACGTAAAGGTTTAATAACTGAATACAAATTATTTTGATTTCTATAAATATTTAATCTAAATAATTCCAATACTATTATGTAAGCATTTATATTTAAAATTCAATATATGTATATACTGTCATGATGAAATGACTAATACAATAAAGGAGATAAATTGAATCATAGTTGACAATAAACGATAATTAAAGGATTTTTTCTTCATGAAAAATACACAAAACAATAAAAATAAAACAAATAACAATTAAAGGTTTTATTTTCTTTATAAAAATACACAAAATATAAAATATTAATAAAAATAAAACAAATAACAATTAAAGGTTTTATTTTCTTTATAAAAATACACAAAATATAAAATATTAATAAAAATAAAACAAATAACAATTAAAGGTTTTATTTTCTTTATAAAAATACATAAAATATAAAATATTAATAAAAATAAAACAAATAACAATTAAAGGTTTTATTTTCCTTTATAAAATTAACAAAATATATAAATAATTATAAAAGTAAAACATAACAATTAAAGGTTTTATTTTCTTTATAAATTACACAAAAATATAAATATTAATAAAAATAAAACAAATACAATTAAAAGGGTTTTATTTTCTTTATAAATATACACAAAATATAAAAAATAAAAATAAAAAAGAACAATTAAAGGTTTTATTTTCTTTATAAATATACACAAAATATAAAATATTAATAAAAATAAAACAAAGAACAATTAAAGGTTTTATTTTCTTTATAAAAATACACAAAATATTAAATATTAATAAAAATAAAACAAATAACAATTAAAGGCTTTATTTTCTTTATTATTATTAAAAAAATATAAAATATTAATAAAAATAAAACAAAGAACAATTAAAGGTTTTATTTTCTTTATAAAAATACACAAAATATTAAATATTAATAAAAATAAAACAAATAACAATTAAAGGCTTTATTTTCTTTGTGACAAATGCACAAAAAATTAAAATAAAACAAATAAAAAGTAAAGGTTTGATTATATTTATGAAAAATACACAAAAAATAAAACAAATATTAATAAAAATAAAACAAATAACAATTAGAGGCTTAATTTTCTTTATGAAAAATCCAGATATGAAAAAAAAAGTAATATTCTGCATAATATACTTGAAACGGTACGTGAGGAGTTTACACTGTAACATGGAGCTTATGTCAAATATGTTATTTCTTCAGGGAGGTTTTGTCTGATCTGACGGAACGAGTGTGCCATTGACTCTCATCTGGCCGTTTCCCAAATCCGGCCCGCGGTGCACCTGGGAATCTCTCCCAAACGCTGAAACCTGAACCGGGAACGAGAGAGTGGCCAAATTCCTCACATTCCTCCAGAAACACATTGGAAAACACATTCACGCCGGATCTGTGTGAGTGAAACCAGCACTATTAACCTGCTGATAACCTCCACACATTTTGTGTTGGTTTTGGGTTTTTTAAGAGAATCCAGTGTTGGTTTTGTACTTGTGTTCATTTGCTAATGAAACCAGAGGAAAGACAATCAATATAGTCACATAATCAATGTCTCTGGTGTCTGAGGAAATGAAAGCGTCTCTATTAGGGTTTTATCTGTGACTCAGAGCTATGCTTGCTAACTCATTAGGAGCTAAAGGAGAAAACACGGTTACAGTTAACAGAGCAGAAACCGAATAAACAGAAACAGAGAAAGAATCAGTGATCAATGGGTTAATCTAGAAACCTGTGAAAAACATGTCCAGATCATATTTCATGACAAAAACAAGAGAAAACTAAAATTCCTTATCATCAATCAATAAATAAAAAAATCTAAATGTCTAAACACACACACACAAAATCAGATATAAAAAATAAATAACAAATATTAAAAATAAAATATGTTATGCATCAACATTAAGAATAGCAAATAATAAATATATCATATTAATAAATAATATGAAAAATAAATAATATAAATAAATAAGAATAAAACTCAAATATGAAAAATACAAAATCAACAACTGAAAGGCCTATATTACATTAGTTTAGTAAATAATATACTAAGCAAATAATATAATTTTTTTTTACATATTATGCATCACCAATAAGAAAAGTAAGAACTAATAAAATTATAAAGATAAAGCATTCTTCCGAATTTCAATGACAATTTAGGAGACATTTTGGGAGAAATTTACAAATAAGACAATTTACAAAAATAAACACAATTAATATAATAAAATAAATTAATTTATTTAATTTATAAATATAAGAATGAATAAAAAATGTAAAAGTATAAATAAGTATACAAACAAACAAACAAATGTAATATTTCTATATTAAAAATAGATACGATTCGGACCTGTTTTCATGAAATTCATCCTCTTAACATTTTAATTCAGTCTCGCGGTCAAACCCTGAGCACATGCTGAGCGTTGTGTTAAGTATCTGTCTGTGAACACAGACGTCTGGAGCTCAGACTAAGACGGGGATTGTAAGGTGTGGAGCGGCTCGACTGATCCTCCAGCGGAGATGTCAGTGAAAAGCATTATGGGAAGATGACAGCGAGGCGAATCTCCCTGATCAATAACAGCTGATGTGCGTCCCACTTGTCATCCGCCGCGACTCCTTCATTTCTCTCATTTTGACTCCTGACATGAACACAAAAAACACCACCTGACGCTCTTATGAAATGCTTTCTTTTCTCTGTGAGTGACAGGAGGTGCTTGACCTTCAGAAATGATGACGGCCATTTTTATGCTTTTGACATGAGCTTTGCAATTGCTTCAATGACTTAAAATGGTAAATTGTAGAAAATTGTCATTTAATTACTATTAAAGTATAAAAGGCACATAAGCAAGTGTTTCTATAAAAATAATTAAAAATAAACACAAATTAAAATAATATCAATATTAAATTATTGAAAAAGTCATTAAACTAAAAATGTTAAATAGTACTAATTGTATATATTTACTTAATATAGCATTTTTATTACTTATAAATATACAATGTATAATAAATTATATAAGACTATATATGATATTATATCATATATATTATGTTTAATAAATTTTAAGACTATAGAATATTAATAGTATTAGTATTCATTTATATAAATAAATATAGAAGTATATTTTTTCTATTTTTCATTAAGATGTATAAAATTTAAATCTATGTATTCCATAAATATATTACATAGTTAATTAAATATATATTTTAGTTTAGTTAGTTAAATAAATATTTTTAGATTTGTATATTTTAGACAGATTTTTAAATGATTTAATTTATATTCAATGTATATATTTGCAGTGAAATATATAATATGTATATAGAGTTATCAAACTATTTTTATATTTTCACTAAAATTAAAAATGTATATGCAATTCCTACATATATTACATATTTATTATATGTATTAATATATGTAATATTTAATAGATACATATATTTTAATGTTTTTATTTAATCTATATTAAATAATATTTTATATATATATAAAATTTATTAAAACAATTTTTATATTTTCATTCAAACTGAAATGTATATGCATTTTTAAATATATTACATATTTATTAATATATTAAATATTTAATACATATCTTATATAACATGTTGTAATTTAATCAATGTTAAATAAGACATTCATATATATATTTTTAATTGTTTTACTTTGCATATAAATAATTATACATATACATACTGTTTTTAATACACCGAGTTGAATATTAATTCAATAGAAGGTGGGACAGGCCAGAATCACAATTGTAAATGGGGATACAGACATTAAATGCGTTTAAAACAAGCTACTTCTCACGCTAGGTTAGTTTTATGTTAGATAATACTTTATCTAATATCTCCCACAACAAAAACTTGGGATTTGTGCCTCTAATGCTTTAAACGAGCGAGACACCTAAGCCTTCATCATTGTCCCATCGCAGAAGCCCGGTCGCGCATCCCATATGGCATCTGATCGGATTATCCCACAGCAGACCAATAAAGATGTAAAGAGTGCATGAATCTATTGGAGTCCATTCTGTCTGATTTCATTCAATTATACATGAGCGCAGATGAATCATTCATGGATATTATGTCAGCAGACGAAAACTGCAGACGACAACAGCGGAGAACAAATGAACACGGTGTTCCTCTGTTTGTCCAGATGCATTAACCTCAGGAGACCTCGACGGGAGGATGATCTCAGCGCTGAAATGACGAGGTGACCTTCGAGGTTTACACCGAGCAGTTAGCGTCAGCGCTGAAATGACGAGGTGAATCCATCTCCTACTGACCCAGTGTCCAACTGACCTTTAGCGTGAGACACAAACACATTAAACGCAGACACCGTGCCGTCATCTCTATGCCCCACGGCCTTACAACACGTACGCTCTCCGAAGGCTGACGAAAAAACACTTAATGTTTGTTTTAAAGCTGGAAAACACAACAAATAAACAAAAGCATCTATTTGATCTTTGTATTGTGATTTTTCAGTGGTCTGTATGGGAGAATTTAACATTATCAAAATAGCGGCTTTTACAGAACTTAAACTCAAAACGGCGTAAAAATGGACGCTATTTATTTTTTATAAAATTCCATTCTTGGTCTTGTGGCGAACAAGTCCCTGCTACGTTATATTCCTTTCATTGAAATAAAGCTATTTTTAAATCTCTAAAACGACTTTCCTTTTCTGATGACATCATCAAGCCCTGGTATTTTTTTTTTACTTCGCCCCCAAACAAAATCGCGTAAGTTCCTGTTTTATGAAAATACATCATTTTACAAAGTAAAATATTGTGCATAAGTTCTTTAAAGAACCTGAATTTGCATACTACACATAATTTGCACTATGCAAAATTAATATTAGTGCATAAATCATTGTATGCTGTAAAATACCAAGTATCCAACATACTATTTTAAACATTACAAAACAAAGAAAAACAAAATGGTTGCACTTTCTTTAAAATGCAGCTTTTTCTGCTTCTAAAACAACTTTCCATTTCTGATGACATCATCAAGCCCTCGTTTTTAACTCCGCCCCTCAAACTATCTGCCATATACTTTACACACGCTTTTCACTATCCAGTGAACTGCAGATAGACAAAATCTAGTAGATCCTGTTACATGAAAATACATCATTTTACAAAGTAAAATAAGTTGCAAACAAAATATGCATACTTCCCATGCAGTATGCAAAATTAATATGAGTACATTAATCAATGTATGTGGTAAAATAGTACATATTCCACATACTACTTTAAATAGTTTAAACAATGTTTACTGTTCATTAAAAAAATACTATAAAACAACTTTCCTTTTCTGATGACATCATCAAGTCCTTGTTTTTTTTAACTCCATATACTATACACACACTTTTCACCATCTGCAGACAAACAAAATCCAATCCCGCCCCATATTTTTTCCCCATTATGCAAAATTTAGTGAAGTAAAATAGGTTGTGAACATCAGCGATTCTGAATTCACATACTATCCATGTTTTACAATATGCAAATTTAATATTAGTGCTTAAATCATTGTATGGTGTAAAATAGCACATATTCCACACTCTATTTTAAATACAACAAAACAATACAAAAATGTTTGACTTGCACTAAAATGCAGGTTCCTCCGCCTCTAAAACGACCTTCCGTTTCTGATGACATCATCAAGTCCTCATATTTTTTAACTCCGCCTCCAAGCCATATATTTACATACACTTTTTAAAAACACCAGCAAAGTACATACTTATTAAAAGTATGCATTCGACACTTGATTCCCAAACAAGCTCCACCCCCTCAACTCGCCAGGATAATCACTCCCCTCCTCATCTTGTTGACTCTCACACTATGGATGCCTGAAGCGGTTTTATTCCCAGATTCCCAACACTCTTTCTCCATCTCGTCTGACATGGCGGCCCATCATTCTTTTATGTGCAGCCGTGCGAGTGCAGGTACACATCAAACCCATTAAAGTGTCGAGCTCCAACACATAAAGGCTGAAGCTTTCCTGGAAATGCTAAATTCTGCTACGAACAAGCGGGAGGTCCAAGCGTAGGTTACTGTCAGCTTGTACTAATGTAAAAGCACCCTCTGCAAATACACTGCAAGTAAATATATAGCCACATACTGCAGCCACTGTAAAATTAATGAACGTGCTCTGCTCTTTCGCCAGTGTACTTCAATGAGGGAACTCCTCAAACACTTACAGCGAACAAGCAAAGCAAGCGTTTGCATCTTGTAGGCAGTTAGAACAGTGTACACTAGCTGTGTTACAAAACCTAGTGCTGTCCACGGCCTACATAGGCAGCTGCCTCATAAGGCAACAGCAGATTTGGAACACCAAAAATAAAATACAATATATATAATCAAATTTAGATCTTTTGTTTCTAAGGCACATAATATCATGATAAACTAAAAATATAAATTAAATTAAATTTATTTAGATCCTCTAACTGTATAAAAGATAAATTAAAATAAAATGTTGATCTCTTGTTCCTAAAGTATTAAATATAAATACAAACAAATGTAAAATAACAAAAATAAAAATATAATTAAACTGTAGATTTGTTTCTAAAGTATATAAATTTAATTTTTTTTTTGATTTGTTTTTGGGGTATATAATTTTTATTGTAAATTAATTCTTTAGTATAGTTAAACAAATATATTGAATTTTCTGTCTAGTCAGCAATTTCCATTCAATGTGATGTGGAAGTGCTTGAGAAAAATTACTAAAATCAGTTGCTTTCAGTGGAGTTCTGTTAGCACAATGCTAAGCTAATACACAGTACAAATACTGGCTAAATGTATTTGGTAAATGGAAGTAAAACATTGAAAATACAACATTTTGAGGTCTGAAGAGTACATAAAAACATGCTGCTGTATGCTAACACATTTATGCTAATATTTAGCATAGCTACGCCTGACAGAATGAGCCGAGTGTGGGTTAACACACGTGTGGATGCGCGTGTATTGTTTCACGGCCCATAATCCTCTCTGCCTGGTCATTAAGTGTGCATTTTACAGCCGGTTCTGTCAGAGATTGGAGAGGGAAAGTGCGGCTCTTAAAGAGCTCGTGAAAAGCGCTCATCCTTATCAGCTCCAGCACTCCGGGCTCCTCTGCGACACGCGATCCGTCACAACACAACGAGGGATGCTGGGATACGAGAGAGGTGGCGCTCCTCAACACATCTGGATATATTCCTGCGCATCACTGAATGAAATCACTCACACGCTTCGACTTCACGACAGAAACCACAAACTCACGACAAAACAACTCTTCTGAGAAATGTTTGAGACTGAAGCGACAACTCAACATACACATACTCGAATATGACATATTCTGTCTGAAAATGAACAGGTAATATCTTGATAAAGTAGCATTTATACTCAGTTATTAACTCTCAGTGTAAGTGTACAACACATTATCATTACTTTATCATTTATTTAAAAAATTAAATAAAACAATTAAAAATTAATTTCAGAATTAAAAAAATATATATGTTAGTTTTAGAAAATAAATTACCTGGAAGTTAATTGAAAATTA
>NC_056618.1:15454540-15513454 GCF_018340385.1 Cyprinus carpio
CAAAAAAAAAGTAAGTCCATACAGGTTTGTTTGAAACAACCATGACGGTGCAGGTCGGGGGGGGGGGGAGTAAGGTGGGGTTTTTTGACCGGTAAACGATGACATAAACTTTCATTTTTTTAATGCTTTAAAAAGAAATTATAACTTTAATTGAGAAACTAAAACTGCCAGTAGGTTGGGGGGAAATATATTTGAATGAGTCATTCATTAATTGATCCATTCAAATAACAGATTCACATTCAGGAATTAAGTAAATAACTTTTTTTGAATGGGCCATGAATCATTGGTTCACCAGATTCATCCAAAACATGGATTCATTCAGAAATTGTGTTGACTGGAGACACCCAACAGTTCTGCTGTGGCTTTAGTAGTTAATATTGTTGTTGGTTAATGTAAGCAAAACAAGACACTATTGTGCTTAAAAATATAACACAATATTAATTTGTATCAGTCAACTGATTCGAAATGTAATGTGGCAGTCTTGGGCGAGGGCACCCCAGTCCAGTGTGTTAACTTCAGTAAAATATTTCAATATTGAATTTTAAAAAATCAATATCCATTTATCTGATCATTGTTTTTGCAGAACCTAATGAAATCTAATTATTTCTTTCTAAAGCTATTTTTTTGGAAAAGTCTTTTGAATGCTTTCCCATTTAACACTGGTTACATTTGTCTGTAAATAATCTTCATTCTATTTTTCTCAGCCAAAATTAATGTATGATTAATTAGCTTAATTACGGGTACATCAGTGTTTAAGGTAGTAGATTAAACATTGTAAATGCTAGACCGCCCTACCTTTTAAATGACAGTCTCGACATAGAGAGTTAAATATAAAGTCGGTATTTAATCATTTTAAGAATTTAACATTTACGAATGAGGTACTTCTTTAGGATTTACATAAAAGCTGCTATAAATAGAAAAAACAGATTCATATTCAAAATAAAACTCACCACGGGGACATTGACAATGATCGTATTTTTCTCGTATGGGGGTTTGGTTTTTTTTTCTGTGTCTCCATAACGTCCAGCATGTTTTCAGTTCTGATGTTTGGTGATGGTTAGACATCCAGTTTGGCGATTCACCTTCAGTCTGCCCCTGGAATCTCCGGTCATAATTATGCATTTACAGTGACACTGTTGGTTGTTATGTTCATTTCAACTAGTATTTAAAGAGTTTTCACTTTCAAACCACCACTGAATCCGATCATTATCCATCACTTTTAACATGATGAGTGTTGTTAGGTAGTGTGACTGGAATCTCCCACCATCGCCTGTCTCCACGGCATCTGCATCACCTTGCAATCAAACAGAAACAGGCTTAGTCACCACTTTTACATAACTTTATGACACTTTAACCCACTCTACAACTGGATGAGAAGTCGCTTTCCGAGCTGTGTTCACGTCAGCGCTCGAACCCGTAAACGGCTCGTTTAAGGTAGTTTATGTGTATGTGCCCTGGTGTTTTTTCTGATTGTTCCTTATCTGGACACTGACACCGAAACAGAATCTGATTGGCAGTTTTCTTAGTCCGCCCCTCACTAACACGCCCCCCCCCCTCTCCCTTTAAACCCCCCCAGACCACCAGACGGAAATGTTGGCACACTCACCGGTTGCAATCCACGTAAATCGTATCGGGGGGGGGCCTGTTCACAAGCAGTTTAAATTCATTAAACGGCCTATCCATGTATCTCAGTAAAAAACGTCTGTAAATTTCCGTGCACTTAATATATGTGTAAATCCTATTGGCCTTCTACACAAAAAATGTGTCATATGCAACGCATTAAAAACTGTAAGGAACCCACAAACACAACCAAGTATCTACAAATACAATTTTATTTTTCAGCAAATGCAGTACTGCAAACATTTAACTGGACTGCAAATATTATTCAACAAGAAACGCAACAGGACTGCAACATTTAACTAATCTTTAGATTTATTTTAGAAAAAGATTTGCAAACACAGCTACAAAAACAAACAAAAAAAAAATATACTAATCAAAAAACAAACAATAATGCAGACATTGCAATGGACACTTCAAAGGTCAGGGCAGTGATTTACCGCTGCAATCTCGGACAGTCACACACACATATTCTACAACTCTAATGACACCATCAGGACAATGCCATATTTTCATTTAATTCTGCTCTTCAGAATCTACAAAAGATACTGTTATATGCTCATAAATTTACAATACCCCTAGCAGAATATGCAATCATTTTAACAAAAATAAGATGGACTCATACACATTGCATGCTATTTTTTATGTAGTAACTGTCCTGATTTTACATTACAGATATTTACCATGTACTGAATTTATAAAAAAGTAAAAACTGAATTCATAAAATGAAAATGTAGTTATATATATATATATATATATATATATATATAATATATATATATATATATATATATGTATATATATATATATATGTACTTAGTCTCTTATCTGGATGACCCACAGCGTTTATGGTTTTGTGATAGATTTTCATGAGCCCCTTGATTGTCCTGGGACAGCCCAGTGCAATTCAACTGCCTGCTGTTCCTCAGAAAAATCCTCCAAATACCGCAAAAATCTTTGGTTTCCCAACATTTTCTGCATATGGGCCCTGGCAAACAATGACTTATGATTGAGATCCATCTTTTTCACCCCAAGGAAAACTGAAGGACCGTAACCTAACTATTATAAAGGGTGAATATATTAACTGAAGGTGTAAAACTTTTGAAACAAGGATGATGATGAGTAAATCATATTTGTTCTTTTTAGTACTGCCTATCAGATTCATCCAATTCAGATAGCTTACACCCTGCGTCTCTTAATGCATTGTGTTGCTTTCTTGAGTAAATTTGTTTACCTTTTGTATGTGTCGCTCAATTTTCCTCAGAGTGTGACAAGATGGATCTGAAAATCATACAGTCACTGCTGGAAAGGGTTCAAATCTGCAAAAGATGCAGAATGTGCAGTACCTTGTGGATTCTTCTGAACTGCACAGGGAAAACAAAGGACACATGAAACTCTATCACAAAACAAACATGAACCACCTATTCCTTTTTTTTTTTTTTTTTAATCAGTGATAATTATGACTTGCAGACTAAAACACAAACATCTGTTAAATGATCAATAGCTTCATCAGGCCAGTCCTAAATAAAAAATAAATAAAATAATAATAATAATCATAAAAAAAACGTATTATTTTGTTTAATAAATTGTCACATATACAGGCTAATTTATCTATTTTAAGGTATTGTGAGATTTTTAAAATAAGCAGTAAATGTTTCACCAAATGAATCAACATTGTTTCAATGTTAGGTAAACTAACCATTATCGATTTTATGTTGAATACGTGTTGATTCTGTGGCGTCATTTCAACCAACTTGAAAATCAACGTCGATTTCACCATTAGGTAAGTGAACCAGTTGCATCGATTTTTCCGTTATTTTTGAAATGGCGTGCCTGATGTTGGAATCAATATCATCCAACATCACTGACATTGGAGATCAACGCCATTTAGACGCCACCAGAAACGTTGATTCTACACTGATTCTATGTTAGTTTCATAGCTCAAAGGGTAAATTACATCTTTGTAATATTTAAAATATAAAACAGGTGAAATATGCATATACTTACTATTAAATACAGTGCTTTTGAAATACTTGTTTAAGCTTCATATTTAACTGAATCAATCACTACTGACATGCTCCTGAATAATTTGAAATTCAAATATCGATGGTGATTTCTATATGAGAATAACAGTGAATGTTAATAATCTCTAACTAATATAACCAATAATATTATACATGATATCAGAACAGAAACAACTGAAGCTATTAACGTAAAAACACATTTCAAACTCACCATCCAGATGCCAGAAACACAAACAGAACAAAATTAATATGGGAGTTTTTTTCTTCGTTTGTTTGATAAGCCCACAATAGTGATGCTTAAGAGTGTGAAATACACTCACGGACTGAACTGTGATATTTATCTGGTTGAATCCTGCCTCAACATCAGTTAGTTTCCGCTCACACGTCTGTCTCCTTTAACATCACAAAAATCAACAAGCTTTTGCTGATCTTATATTTTTAAATTAATTCTGGGCCTGAATGAAAACTAAGAAAAGTTGTGAATATTGGATTAGAAATCAGTATCTACTGGTGTTTTTATTTAGAGTGTGAGCTGTTAATCATATATGGACCTCTGACTATGGTGTGCTATATATAGTATATATATATTATATATATATATATATGTATATATATATATATAGTAATGTGTGTGTGTGTGTGTGTGTGTGTGTGGTGTGCGTGTTTCGATTTAAAATTTTATTAGTTAAGACCAACATATTATGTCTTAAATGTAACTCAATGTTAAATTCTTGTTTGTTGAATTGTTACATAAAAATCAATATCACAATTGCAATCATGCTGATGTTGAAGAAAAGAGCATGCATGCTCATATCTTGACTTTTGTGGTCCTTCTAACTTGCATTGTCATAAGCTACTTCACCCAGTAAAAAGGCACCACGCGGAGTTTTTCATACTATAAGAGAATTCACAGCAACCACAAACATCCAGCAGAAACTGTTTATCCACTGACAGATCAAACCAGATTTCTGTACAAAAACAAATGTGAAAATACTGCTCAGTTTACCTTTACAGTGTAATCATAATGCTTGCATGTGTTGTTACAAAAAAAATTCACATCAAATGTTAACTCTGGGCAGGAGTTGCACTCACAGGAGACTGCACATATTCCAAACACATAAGTACGTTTGCATGTGCTTTAATGCCATTGCTGGTTAAACATTTCATTCATGTGCTGATATGCGCATTTTCTAAGCACGTACACTTGAAGTGTTGTGCGGCACACTGTCAACAGTGTCTAGTTAGTAAGTTATCTTTTTGCACTAATACTGTCAAGGTATACTACAAGGTGTAAATACAACCACAGTTGGTTATGTCTAAAATTAAAGTAGAAACTGTTGAGAGACAAACGGATGTGTGCAGGTCTTAAAGGGAAAGTCCTAAAATGTCATTAAAGGGATAGTTTCAGTGATTCATTTTTTAACGTTTGATAGTGTATGTAATGTTGCTGTTGAGCATAAAGACAATATATGCAATATTCACAAGTTTCAAAATAATGGTGCTAAAGCAGCAGTTCTTAATCCTGTTCCTTGCGTCCCCCTGCTTTCTGCACACTATCTGCTCTGCATCTTTCACTCATTCAGATCATCAACACAGCTCCAACAATAAACTGTTCCAATCATGGCTGGCCCATGGCCAATTTGCCTGCCCTAGGCAAGATTTTGGGCTTCCTGCCCTTTGCCTCACATGAACATTAGTGAATATCAACTAACTTGGACTAACAATGAACTAACATTTGTAACAGTATTTGTATATATATATATCTATATATATATATATATATATATATATATATATTTGTTCAGTGAATAAATGATGCATATATAAAGTGCTTTATTTTGTATTGCTGTACGTTTTTATTGCTGTAGCACTTTACAATCATGTGGGTGAGTCTCTCCTCAACCCCCCCCAGTGTGCAGCATCCACCTGGATGATGTGATGCCAGCCACAGTACAACGGTGCCAGTGCACTCAAAACACACCAGCTACAGCTACAGGAGAGTCATAGAGCCAGTCAAGTGGATAGGAATTATTAGGAGGCCATAATTGACTAGGGTCAGTGGAGGAAATTTGGGCAGGATACCAGGGTTACACCCCTACTCTTTACGAGTGCCATGGGATTTTTTTTTAATGACCACAGAATGTCAGGACCTCGGTTTGCGGGTTACCAGCGATGCTGTTTCCAAACCAGGCAGTGATGCAGCCACGGTGCAGGTGTAGAATGTTCTGTGGATGCTGAGGCTCATTCCAAACTTCTCAGCCGTCTCAAGGAAGAGAGCCATTGATGTGCCTTCTTCAGCACTGCATCAGTGTAACTAGACTATGTGAGATCCTCATGACGTGAATGCAGAGGAACTTAAAAAAACTTAATGCTGTTTACCTGCTCCACAGGTGTCTTGTCGATGGTGATGGGAGCTGTGTGTGGCTGCACAGTCATATGTGTTAAGGGAGTGGGGTGGTGGGGTGGGGATGAGGAGCACCAGTGTTGATGAAGTATTGTTGCCCATTCTGATCACCTGACTTCTACCTGTCAGGAAGTCCAGGATCCAGCTGCACAGAGATCTGTTTAGTCTCAGAGTCTGGAGCTTCGCAACAAGTGTGGCAGGCCACTATGGTGTTTAAATACTGAGCTGTAGTCCACAAACAGCATTCTCACATAGGTGTTCTTATTTTCCAGGTGGGAGAGAGCAGTGTGTAGGGTTGAAAGCAATAGCATCATATGTAGAACGGTTGCTTACGATATGCAAACTGTAGCGGATCCAGTGAGGCAGGCAGCAAAGAGCAGATGTAGACTCTGACAAGTCTCTCAAAACACTTACTGAAGATGGGTGTTGGTACGGGCACCAAGGTGGATTTTTTGAAGCACGAGTGGGAACCACAGACAGAGAGAGGGAGGGAGAGGCTGAAAATGTCTGTGAAAACTCCAGCTTTGCAGATATTCACTCATCGGATGGATCGGGTTACATCTGCAACAGAGACGGTGAGTGCACTCACATCTTCTGCACCAGCTCCGGGGCGCTCTCAGTGTTGATGGTATTGTGGAGCCTTTGAAACGAGCATAAAAGTTATTAAGCTCATCCGGTAGAGAGACAGCAGTGTTTACAGTAGCTGGGTTTATTCCCTTTAAAGTCTGTTATGTTATTGATGCCCTGCCATGTGCTCCCTGCATTGTGTTGGTATTGAATTGTTCTTCAAATGTTTTTATATTGTCTTTTTCAGCTTTGATGGATTTCCTGAAATCGTAACTGGCTTGTTTGCGATTGTCTGTGGTTTTCGGATTTAAAAGCAGATGTCTGCGCTGACAAGACTGCTCTTTCTTCCCCCCTTACTCGACATCGCTATTGCGTCCACGTTTTTTTTTTTGGTTTGGGTAGATGGGATTGTTTTTTTTGTCGACACTACATCCTCTATGCACTTCCTGATGAAACATGTTACAATATCTCAGTATGCCTCTATGTCGTCATCAGACGCTGCAAGCAACATGTCCCGTCCACGTGATCAAAACAGTCCCCTGTAGTGTAGCGTTCTGATTGGTCCGATCAGCATTGACTTGTCCTGAGGCCGGGTGCTTCCGTTTCAAGTATCTGCCTATAAGCAGGCAGGAGCAGAATGGAAGACGTGATCCGATGGGCGGGGGGAGGGATTTGTAGGAGTCCCGGTGTCTTGCCGAAAAGTGATCGTTTTGCCGAAAACTGATTGCCATCTTTAATCACTTTTTGGAAATGTAAAACTGCTTTTCTGGGTTTATTGACCCATGTAAAGGTATTTCAACAGATAGAAAGGACTGAATGAGGGTATAATCTATCACAATATAACAAACCATCAATGAAATCCATTGTCATTCCGAAGGTTAAAAAAAGAATGGTTAACATTTCAATTAGTAGAGTTTGTAATCACTTTTTAGCAAGTGTAAAAATGCATTTTATGGGTATTTCAACAGGTAAAAAGGACTAATATTTGGATTTTATATTTGACAGATTATACTTCATGCAGTCCTTTTCACCTGTTGAATTTAAATGGCAAATAAAAAACCAATAAAATGCAGGTATACACTTGCCAAAAAGTGATTTACAGGTGGCAATCAGTTTTCGGCAGATGATCAATTTTCGGCACGACACTGGAAAGGAGAGTAGCAGTTGTCCAGTGCATGATCACCACGCATGTTGATGGTGACGTGTTTAAAATATTTTAAAGTTATTGTTCTGAAGTTGGCTTTGTTAAAGTCGTTCTTAACAATAAATGGTTCATCTGGGAATGTGGTTTCCTGCTCACTTATATTCCCATACAGTTCCTTGAGTGCCTGGTCTGTGTTGGCTTGAGGGGGAATGTAAACAGCTGTGATAATGATCGCTGTAAATGGTCGACACAGAAGCATAAGAAAATTCCAGATCAGGGGGAGCAGAAGGATTTAATAGAGTGTAGGTTCCTCTCATCATACCACAAGTTTTAAAAAGAAAACAAATGCCCCCACCTCTGCTTTTTCCCTGTGAGCTCTTTTTGTTCTGAGCTGGTGTGTATGAAAAACCCCATAAGCTCGATGGCTGGAGCCACTGTAGACTACCAGGTTTCTATGAGGCAAATAATGAAGCAGTCCTTTGTTTCTCGTTGGTATGAGACACGTGCCCACAGTTCACAGAGTTTGTTGTCCAGTGACTGAACGTTATCCAGCAAATGGTTGGGAGAGGAGGTCGGGGGGGCAAGACCGTCTGACAAGAATGCCGGCTGTCTTCCCTCTTTTCCAGCGGCGTTTCCTCTGTCTCGACCGTGTGGCCCAGACAAAGGGCTCTGATATGATGTCTGTAAACGAAGCGCCGGGTGTTCAAGAAACTCAAAGTCTGGTTTGCGTTGCGGACATAGGCACCAATGTTTAACATTACAACAGCTAACACGTAGAACAAACTAAAAACTGCAGAGTTTACTTGGAGCTTGCAACCCAGTTGCCATGCTCGGCAACATCTTGAAACAATTTCAGTGCTGATTATACTGTTCACCTTAATTAATTTCTCTCAAGATTTACAATCGATTCATATTTAACAAGATTACACTGTCAGAGAGGAAATGCCATATAAAATTGACAAGTTTAAAAAGGCATTGTAATATTGATGATTCATGGTATTTATCATAACACTCACTTTTGTAACTTTGAGCATATGTGAATATTACTTTATTAATAAATATTTTTGAGAGGAAAACGATTTGCTAATAAATGAACATCAAAAGCATAATACAAAAGAAGAATCAATGATAAACAAAAGTGTTATAGAAAAAAAATTACGTCATAATTTAGGTTTGTCATGAGGGAATACGTGCATGATCTTGTTCAGCTCTTCTGGATCTGATGTCATAAAACCATGGAAAAATGACAGTAGCCACGCCCACAGAGCAGAGAGGACCATGGTCAATTTATCTAGTACACACACACACACCGTTGAATCTTCAAATGCAATAGATTAATACAGTGGGACTCCTGTTGAAAAACATCACATTAACCCTACACTGCACACATCATAAGGCATGTTACTCCGTTCCTAAACTCCCCGACTCCCCCCCTCTTACTATACCGATCACCCTTCACACACCCACGCCATTCATTTGCTCATCCACACAGGAATAAGTTAAAACACTTCCCTCTCCCCCGGCTCGCAGGACCCAGCCGTGGGCTGAAGAGCAGCCGCGGGAGACTGTCAGGAGAGAAACACTCAATAAGGAGGCGGAGATGAAGTTCACCGTTATTTCTAGTCCATGCGCATTCGGAAACGGGGAAAGCACTCAAGTCTGATTATATAGAGTCACACTAAACGGGGAAAAGCGTGACAGTCGGGCAAAATGGCAAAACAAACAATGCCGCGAGGTAATGGTGACTCTAATAGTCAACCCCTCCCGGTCCTAACTCAAACTCTCACTAACTAACTCACACACACACACACACACACACACACAACATACTCACACACACACAGGAGTCTAACTAACTGTCTATCTTCATCTCCGGAGGGCCTATTGCCCCCGAGAGACAGCAAAACGTAACCCCACAAGTCACCCACCTTCATCTCGTGCACCTCTTTTTAATGAGTCCTTTGATGTGCCCACAGGTGAATACAATCAGGGCAAATCTTTTAGAGCAAATCACATGAACACCGGATAACATTCTACTGATGTGCCCACAGGTGAATACAATCAGGGCAAATCTTTCAGATAGATGCATCTTTGAGAATTTGATGTTTTATATTGATATGATTTGATATGTTTGAATTGGATAGGCAATTGGCAGAATATATATTTACCTGACTGATAATAAATTGTTACATTTGATTTTATTCTGTTTTACTCTGTAATTATTGATTCTAGTAGATTGCGTTGAATCCTTGTTAGCGACATGAGCGCCAGAATGAACGAGCTGATATAAAATAAAGAGTTTAACTAGAATAATCAAAATGTCAGAACAATAGATCTACTAATTAGAAACAGGCATACAACCAATTTGCCTTTTCAACCTAAATTCGAGGTCATACTAAAATGGAGTCAGATTAAATAATAAAATGGAGTCAGATTAGATACCAAAATGGAGTCAGATTTGAGTTTAACCTAAAATTGAATAAGTCTACGCGCTCTACATGTCTACATGATGAAAGACCGAACACGCAGCCGGATACCTTCCTTGGGCCGAGTGCCTGGACCTTACAAAGTGGTGACCCAGCCGACGTGATCTCCCGAGCGAGTGAGTCTTTCCAGCACGAATTTCAGATTGAGTCTCACTGAGGATATGAGGTTTGAGCTTCTTCTTCCCTTTCTACAACTGCTGTGGTAAGTTCGTTCCTTTCTCTTATTAGAAGTGTTGAGGGGAAGCTTTTTGCATCTCACATATAGACACATTTTTAGAACGGGTTGGACACACCCATTGTCAGACTGGAGACCGTAGAAATCCGGTGGGGGGAGAATTTACCGGGAAACATGGCTTTTCAGGGACAATACAGCGACAGTGTAGATCAGGAGATCAGGAAATTCAAGCCTTACAAATAAAAGACACCCTTCTTAGTCTAAATGATAAAGGATTCCATCTTAAATGAAAAAAAAAACAACTAAATCATATCCTGGTTTTGGCCGAGGGGAAAAAAAAAATGGCATCTAAATAAAAATATATAAAAAAACCGACTTGCCATCATCTACCTTCTTCAAAAAAATGACCTTGAGACAATAGCCGAAAATGAACGCATAATAGCAAGCATCAAAGAAATTAAAAAAGCATGCTCTGAAGAATTGCAAAAGCTAAGGTTGAGGCATTTACATTCGAAAGACAAGGTTGGGCAAGACAGAGTGAGGTGATGTAAAGAAATCGAAGCGCTTCAAACGAAACTCCAAACCGGCAATAATTATCTATCCGCTCTTGAAGACTGCTGCGACAATATCAGATTCCCAGTGGCTGCAGTTAAGCAAGCAGCACTGGATGAAACCTTTGATTTGTGATCAAAAACAGTGATAGTGACGATGATGATGTTGCCGCGTTAGAGAGTCAAACACGGAAAGAAACTCGTAACCGAGCTCCCGTTCAGAGATATAAAGAACAAAATCAGCGAAGTCCGATTAAAACCAGAGCAAAGCCCAGCGGAAAACCCTCCAAATCAGTTAGAGTTGCTGTACTCAAAAACCATGACAAATGCAAACGATGAAATAACCACGATTAGCCGCCCGTTAACATGTGAAGACTGTACAACACACAAACAGATCGTGGGAATGATGCCCAGAAGAGGGCCATTCCAACCCTACTGGGAAACACTGATGTTACAAGCCACAGTGTATAAATTAGAAACTAGAGATGTATGGCAAATCACACTCTTAACCATTCCTGAAGAACTCCGATCTAAATGAACCCCTCAAATTAAATCTGGAGACATAATCAAGCAAAACAATTACGAAAAATGACAAGATTATATACGAACAATTAAAACTAGCATTGTTAGATGTGAGGGGTCAAACGAGCGCAGATTGGAGCAGGATACTAGAAATTAAGCAGGGAAAAGCATTGAACCGTTTGAAAAATACACGGACGTCTGTGGATGACATGCAAAGAATATTCCGGTCTAGAAAAATGCAAGCTGTGATCACACAAACCTTTATTACAACTCATAAAGAACAATGCTGGCACTCCAGTCCAAAATGCATTGTTAAATGGAGCAGATTCGCCGAAAAACACGTTCAGAGCGATTGTAGATTGGGGTTCAAGGATAGAAAACAGATGGAAATCAAAGCCCCACACTATTGCATCTGCACAGTGGTTAACAGAAGGGAATTTTTCTAAAAGCAAGGGGTTGAAAAGCATGTCCACTTCTTGGAGAGGGTGACTTTCTGTGAGGAATAAAAAATCAGAACTTTTAGTTCAGAGGAAGCCTGTGCCAGTCATGAAAATCCTCAAACTTCAGGAGAACACAGCAAAACAAACCTGTGGCAAAGATAGCAGGTTTTGTTCTTTCTGTCAGAAAAATAGGCCATACAAGAGGAAAAATTCTGGTCACTGGGAAGGGGTAGACCTCCACCCTTATTTCTGAAACGTAGGATATCACTTTCTAAAGGCAAAGATCAGGGATTTACATGTAACAAAAGTCGTCCTCAGGTAAAACTCCTAGTGAGTTGACTGCATTGTTCATGGCAAAGGGCTTCAGCTCATCCAAGGCCTCCAGCTACTGACTTCAGCTTAATAGCAATAAGTTTAATATGGAAACATCCAAATTTCAATAATCCTGTTTGCTGTTTTTTCAAATTTATAATTGTGCTAAACATTGTGCGCATAGAACGCACATTATTAGTTTGTGCTACTAAAAGTACACATAGATTAGTTGAGTTTATTCTTCAAGAAACACATGGAATGCTTTACTGTAAGTGTGTGAAACACTTAGGTTTAAGGTTGTAGATGCTACATGCATACTAGACAATGTGTCTTGTGTGAAATTGGAATAACTGTAATACTGGAATTGTGTAGCAATTTTCAAGAATGTGCATGTGGTCTATTATGTAGAATTTATAAAAATATAAAATAAAATTTATAAAAATAAAAAAAATAAAAACATTTGTATGGATCCAGTATTTTGAGGCAGATCTCCCTCATACTCGCATTTAGAGGCTGGTTACGGTTTACAGCAACGGGACCATATTTACATCACAATTGTAAAAACTCCTTCCTTTGTTTGGAGCATGACTGCATTTACACAAAGCCACAGTCAAATGCAGCCACAAAAACACCATTTGATCTTTTAAATTGACTTGAAAAATAATGAAAGGGGAGGGTAAAATACTAAACATCAGACCAAAATACAAGAAGTCTTTATGTGCCACAGAGATCTGAATGTGTGAACACACACCATAAATAACAATTGCCAAACAGACAAACACAGACAAAGGTGAACACATTTCTGCCACAGATCTGACTGTAGTGAGAGCAACTGCAACTAAAGCCATGGACATTGGTCCATTGGAGTTCATGATGACATTGGTGATAAAAACACCAATTAATCCATAAAATGTCCCCAGCAGAACTGGGGTCTCTAATGCTCATGACACAGCAGACTGTGAAGGCTCGACGCAAGAGCAGCATCAGGTGTTACACACTCAGGACTGCACTCAAACAGTAGCAGTAATTCAGATCTGACCAACACAGAACTCCGTTTCATGTGACATCTGGACATTAAAACTACAATACATGAGGATGAATGTAGTTAAAATAATGCCCACATGCCTGAACATGAAACTGATGAAAAGTTCAAAATTAACTGTGGTTCTCTTTTTATGTGTTTCTGTCTCAGGTTGACGACTGCAATTCTTTGGAGGACAGATACCAGGAGGGCGCCTGGTCCCATCTGCACATTAAGCCAGACAGCAGAATTGTTACATAACCTGAAATGTGGGAGAGGAATGTGAAAGAAACTTGAAGGGGCATTCACACCTCACAGTAGAACCTCAATACACAAATATCTATATGGCCTCCCGGATTAGAACCGGAACTAAATTTGTACAAACACAGATTGCAATAAAATAGACTTCTATTCATCTCCCAGACATGAACACAGAACACACGCCTCCACCATTGGATCAACACCTCATCTAGGACTATCCAGTCTGTACACTACACACAGAAGACAATGATGGCTTAGATTACAAATGTGGTACTCCCACTAAAGACCTATTGTCCATCTTCACACTGGACAGAACCGCATAGCCGCACACACACACACACACACACACCACACACACACACACACACACACACACACACATCTGTTACAAGGAATTCAGAATTTCCATTCTAGAAAAAATCTAAATCATGTGTCTAAGTCACTTCTTAGAAACCTTGGATCTACATAAGTGACTTGCATTGGAAGATTCCTTATGAACAGTGTGATTATTATATCTACCTTCATAATTGTGATTGGATTATTATTATTATCATATGTTTTATTGATGCATACCATTTTTATAAATATGTGAGTTTACACTGACTTTTTGCTACTCTTCATTTAATCCACCCAGACCAAGTTTATCCAAGTTCCACTCTCTATTGGCATAGTTAGTTAAAAGATCAGGTAATTAAATGGGGGACCACCTCACTAGATATATGACTTTGAGGGTACTGAGATCTTGTTTACCAGTCGCAATTGTTGTCATGTAACTCACAATTATGTTGTCTGTACATGTAACACACTACAACTTTTCTCTCCCAATGATACTAAACTCAATCATTACATGGCCATTCAAATGCTGTTCAAGTGTTCATACACAATGATGCATCATCAGTGAAATGAATTCTTTCACATATGGAGGACTGAGCTGTCCTGCTAATCACTTTTGCTTGGAAGAACGCCACAGGACGCAGAGGTCTCCTCATGGTGGGACGACACCTTCTATGAACACGGGACACAAGCTTTGGTCGCAACGATGGACTTAGTACAGAAAGTCATCCTTCAAAAACTGAATTCCACACTCTCTCAAGCGCAAGTGGAGACAAACTTGGCGCGAAAGACGCACAGATTATGTCTAGCTCATCTACTCGATCGGCTCAGACTGCATACACCTTGGATTGGGGGACTGGATGCTTTGAGGGATGTGCTATTGGGAGCACACTCATCTTCTCCTTCACACTCTTCCAATGCTGCTACTTCAGATACCTCATTGGAATGGGTAAAGTCATCCACCAACGCTATCCTGACTCTCAGTCCCCTACAACTACCCAACTTTCAAAGACTGAAGTGACACCGCCAGAACCCTTGTGAATGGCCTACGGTGCCAAAGGGGGAAAACTATAAAGGCTGGAGCCGGACCGTCTGGACTGAGGGGGACGACTTTCCCTAAGAAAACAAAGGACTTTCCTGATTAATTAACATTTGAACACTCTCTTGAACACCCTCCTGCATAAGTAACAGTGCCATCAGAGACGCACCAAACCTAGCAGTTCACACCTCACCATCACACTCCCTCCACTTAGTTTCACTCAGAATTGGCAAATAGTATAATATTCTACATTAATGCAAGTGATATTTACAGTCATGTTTGGTATCATTTGAAATGTCTCAGTGTGCCCGGTACAATGGTCCACAACCATACAAAAGTAGACAGATCCTAAGAGTCAAGAGATATTTTTGATAATGTAATGGGATTGCCCTTTTCCAGGGTCTCCATGTAAAATACCTTCTGTTCCCTTTGAGGTGTAAACTATCCTGGTCTGGGACCTGACCTAAACAAATTGCAATTGTTAGTTTCTGTCTTCATCTCGGGGGATGTTTGTCTTGATCTGAGGTATTTAAAGGATTTCAGCAAAAGGATCAGGGCGATTCTGTAGCCAGAAAGCCTGTAGTGTGGTGAGTGTCTCTTTCACTTCATAACATGTATTTTCTAAGTTCAGGTATGCATATTTTATTTTTAGATGCATCTTTGAGAATTTGATGTTTTATATTGATATGATTTGATATGTTTGAATTGGATATGTAATTGGCAGGAATACATATTTACCTGACTGATAATAAATTGTTTACATTTGATTTTTTTTTCTGTTTTACTCTGTAATTATTGATTCTAGTAGATTGCGTGAATCCTTGTTAGCGACATGAGTGTCAGAATGAACGAGTTGATATAAAATAAAGAGTTTAACTAGAAATAATCAAAATGTCAGAACAATAGATCTACTAATTAGAAACAGGCGTACAACCAATTTGCTTTCCAACCTAATTCGAGGTCGTACTAAAATGGAGTCAGATTAAATATAAAAATGGAGTCAGATTAAATAATAAAATGGAGTCAGATTTGAGTTTAAACCTAACTGAATAACTCTATGCGCTGAAAGACACGAACACGCAGGAACACCTTCATCCAGCACCGGATACCTTCCTTGGGCCGAGTGCCTGGGGACCTTACACTCGGTTGTGGATTGCTATTAGTCAGATCAGACCTATCACTCTGTCCAGCGGGCCAGTGAGAGCTGTGGAATTTGACACCTCTGTGTCAACAGCAGGGGGAAGGGTGGGTGCAGTCAGACGGGACGCCTAGACTCCCGAAGCTTTTTATATTCCAACTTTCTCTCATTAAAGTTAAGACAAACAATATTAGTCTTAAATGTCTATAATGCAACTCAATGGGTAACGTCTTGTTTGTTGCATAACGGTTGCATAAAATCAAATATCACATTTGCAATCATGCTGATGTTGAGGAAAAAGGGCGTCGACGCTTGCTCATGACATATTGCTTGATTTTATCATATGAGGATATTTCTACTCATATCTTGACTGCTTTTGTGGTCATTCTAACTTGCATTGCATAAGCTACTTCAGCCCCAGTAACAAGAGCACATGAAGATTTTATCGTAGTGGGGGAATTCAAAGCAACCACAAACATCCAACAGACCTGTATATCCACTGACATTACATTTAGTCATTTAGCAGATGCTTGTTTATCCAAAGCGACTTTCAAATGAGGACAATGGAAGCAATCAAAAACAACAAAAATGAGGACAATGGAAGCAATCAAAAACAACAGTATTTGTTAGGTTAATAACAGTAAAATTAGAATGGGATTTTAAATAACATAATAAATAAAAACGAAAACAGATAGAATAGAAAAAGAATGCATCAAGCTAGTGTTAGAGGGCTATAATATAATATATATATATATATATATATATATATATATATATATATATACACACCATATTAAATGAAAAGAAACTAGAATACAAAAAGATTAGAAAGGTAGTTAGATTTTTTTATTATTATTTTATTAGAATAGTGAGTGCTAAAGTTAGAGGGTCAAATAAAGATGGAAGAGATGGGTTTGAAAGCTGATTCTTGAAGATGGCTAAGGACTCAGCTGCTTGATTGAGTTGGGCAGGTCATTCCACCAGGAGGGAACACTTTTAATTTAAAAGTCTGTAAAAGTGACTTTGTGTTTCTTTGGGATGGCACAATTAAGCGACGCGTTCACTTGCAGAACGCAAGCTTCTAGAGGGCACATAAGTCTGAAGAAATAAATGTTAGTAAGTGGGTGCAGAGCCAGTGGTGGTTTTGTAGGCAAACATCAATGCCTTGAGTTTTATGCGAGCAGCTATTGATAGCCAGTGCAAATTGATAAACAGAGGTGTGACATGTATTCTTTTCGGCTCATTAAAAATTAATCTTGCTGCTGCGTTCTGGATTAATTGTAAAGGGTTTGCTAGAACTGGCTGGAAGACCTGCCAAGAGAGCATTGCAATAGTCCCAGCCTGGACAGAACAAGAGCTTGAACAAGGAGTTGTGCAGCATGTTTCGAAAGAAAGGCCTGATCTTCTTAATGTGAATAAAGCTAATCTGCAGGGACCGGACAGTTTTAGCAATGTGGTCTGAGAATGTCAGCTGATCATCAATCATAACTCCAAGGCTTTGGTTGTTTTTGAATGAGTTATGGTTGATGTGCCTAACTTAATGGTGAAATTGTGATGAAATGATAGGTTTGCTGAAACCACAAAGCAGTTCTGTCTTGGCAAGGTTGAGTTGGAGGTGATGGTCCTTCATCCAACAAGAAATGTCTGTTAGACAAGCTGAGATGATTGTCTAACAGACCATCAGTATGGAATGAGAGGTAGAGTTGAGTGGTCATCAGCATAGCAGTGTTATGAAAAGTCATGTTTCTGAATGACAGAACCCTAATGATGCCATGTAGACAGAGAAGAGAAGTGGTCCAAGAACTGAGCCCTGAGGCACCCCAGTCAACCTGTCCTCCAACTAATACGCTCATATAGGTCGTTTGTCCAAATCCCTGAAAATACGACACCATCAGAGCGTATACTACAGCAGTAGTTGACACTTGGTTGAGATCAAAAGAGGCAAGCAGAGTGGTGTGGACATCAGCAGACAGAGGTTTATCTAGGTGGATGTCTCCAAGCATAACTAGGGGAGTACCATCCTCATGAAATGTTAAGAGCAGCACATCTAATTCATCCACAAAGTGACCTAGTGGTCCTGGGGGTCGATAGACAACTACAAAATTGATTTTAAGAGGGTAGGTAACGGTAACTGAATGGGATTTAAAGAGTTGTTGATAATCAAAGATGGTAAAAGGATTACATTTCCAGATTTAAATTGACAGATCAATCCATGGTTTCTGTACAGATTCTGTGCAAAACAAATGGGATAACACTGCTTGGTATTTTGTTATACTGACTTTACAGTGTAAATCATAATGTTTGCATGTGTTGTAACAACAAAATGCATCAATTGAATGTTAATCAGAAGTTTAGCCTTATCTTTTTATTCTAGAGAAAATTAGGTGTAGAGGGCTGGATCAGTAACGAGGCTTAGAAAAAATACAATGAAAACATACAGTGTGAACCAACATCTCCAATGAGACCAAAAATAAAAGCCTCTGAAGCACTGATTGAGGGTAAATGGGCTGAAATACTGTCTGTAGCTTAACAAAAGCTCCAATACATTTTTAGTCTATGTATAGGGGTGTGACATGATGATTTTTGATCGTGGATGATAAAAATGTCTCCCCGATCTGCTTCTGAAGAAATATCATGGTATTGTGCTATAGTGCACATTCTATCAGTTGCAGTTCTGGCACCTCCGGCTCAATATAATGTACAATGTGACATTCACATTAAATGTTAACTGTTGCAGGAGCGTACATTCACTGGACACTGCACTTATTCCAATCTCATAAGTACATTTGAATTTGCTTTAATGCCTTGCTGGTTAAACATTTCAGTAACCTTTTCAGTGGTGAGTTTAAAATATTCTAGCGGTCCCCCCAGAGTGAGGTTTAAGGCGACCGTTATTTTAGAGCGTTCCCCTTACTGTTTCCATGGCGACGCGTCAAGCTTGTCACGTGACACACCACATCTAACAATAACACTGTATGCAGAGAGTCCTGTCAGTGGTGGATTTACAGCACGTGAATTCATCAAAATCTCTCCCGACAATACAAGTAATAAGTGGTGGTGGTTGAACTGGGGTGAAGAATAGAGTGAACTTTATAGTTACTTACACTATATGTATCTGATATGAATAAAACACATTTGCAAATTAAATGTGAATGGATTGTTATTGCTGCTTCCATAGACATATGCGTGTATTTTTAACTCTAAATGTATTGTTTTTACTAGTATTTATGTGCATTTTAATGTCTGATACCTAAAATATGCATTATGTGGTTAATAACACTGCATTGTTGTGATAATATGACAAGAACAGTGCACGTCTGTCTCTTGCTCAGCGCCGCAACCAACGCGGCGAAACCACAGTTTGAATTTGGTAGTTATGTGACAATCACCGAAACGTTTTCTAAATCCCCATAGGTTGGAACCATACTCCAGGGGCACGGAAATAAAAATTCCATATGTGGGACCATACCGCTCAAAGGGTTTAATTTGCTGATATGCACAATTTCTAAGCACGTACACTTGAAGCGTGTGCGCACACTGTCAAACAGTGCCTAATTACTAAGTGATCTTTTGTGCAAAAGCACACAAGGTTCACAATTCAACCATAGCTGGTTATGTCTAAAATTAAAAGTAAACTGTTGGGAGATTAAACGGATGCGTGCAGGTATTAAAGGGACAGTCCTAAACATGATGCTGATTGTCATTAAAGGAATAGTTCACCCAAAAATTTAATTTCTGTCATTATTAATTCCCAAACCTGTATTAAATGGGAGGTTGATTGTGATTTCACTTTTTTTAAAGTTTGATAGTGTTTAATGTTTGCTGTTTTAGCATAATCAATATCTGCAAAGATTCACAAGTTTCAAAATCAATGTGCTAAAGCAGCAGTTCTTAATACTGTTCCTCACGTCCTCCTGCTCTGCACACTATCTGCTCTGCATCTTTTTCTCATTCAGATCATCAGCTCAAACACAGCTCCAACAATAAACTGTTCAAATAATGCGCTCGGCCCAATGGCCAATTTTGCTTGCCCTAGGCAAGATTTTGCACCTTGCCTCAACATTAACATTAGTGACCTATTAACTACCTGGACTAACAATGAAATAACATTTATAAAAATAATTTTCTTAATCAGTAATTTTTATATATATATATATATATAATATATATATATATCATATATATATCATACTGTTTATCATACAGGGGCGTAGATTACGCAGAGGATGTGCCCCCTCCACTTTTAAGATCACATAAATTTGTCCCCCGCACTTTCTTCGGTCAAGTGTGTTCGCATAGAGGTTTTCAAAAGCCCGGTGTGATTAAATATAGATTTTAAACTCAAAAAGACAGGATAGTCGTTCAACAATGACCTGATATTTTTATTCGAACCAGAATAAGGCGAGAGAGAAGAAGGCGCTGCATGTGGAAGCCATCCTGTTGTTATGGTTTTAAAGTAATCTCCAGGTAATAAAAAAAGTATATGAACAATGCAGTACTAATTGACGTAGCATTTATTACCAGTATGAAACTATTCTGCCTTATGTGATAAAAGTGTTTTGTCCCTAGTTTTCCCCTATATAAACCCATACATGAAAAGTTCCATATATCTCCCTGTTCTCTGATTATGTCCAGCAGTTATCTGATTTCTAAGCCCAATTAAAAGCTAGAAATGACGAGAAAAAAAATAAAGTTGCCCTATACACTTAAAAGGTTTTTTAAATAGTAAAATTGTTAATGTTTTTTTTTAAAGAAGTCTCTTCTGTTACCCAAGCCTGCAGTTTATTTGATCCAAAGTACAGCAAAAACAGTAAAATTGTGAAAATATTTTTTGCATTTAAAATAACTGCTTTTCTTTATTTGAATATATTTTAATTTTCCGGCGGGCTCGCATTGAAATTTCCGGCGGACGCTTCTGAGACCCCATGGAATGGCCGGGTGAACTTAATTCAGGAACTGCTGGTTGACTTGACTCAGGAATTGCTGGTTGAAGGGGTTCTGGATATGTCTCCTTCCAGTCAAGGTTGGAGCCGGTCACATGTCACAGTAGCACAATGAGTAGACAAACCATAGCTGGACAAAAAGGAACTCAAAACAGGGGGACACCATTAAAAAACATGACAGAAAGAGGGGATGACGAGGTAACAAATTTATAAAAAGGTACAGTAAGCACAGAGCAAATAAAGTGCTTCAGGAGGTGGACCAGGTCAAAACCACATACATAAAGGTCTAAATACAAAAGGTTGGTACTTTCTAATCTCTCAAAAACAAATTCAAAAAATTAAAACAACAAGTCTTGCCCTGATCCCTTTCTAAGCCAAAAACCAGGAGAACCCCCCCCCCCCCACTGCTCCAAAAATAATTATATATTTTCAACTCAAATCTCATATGTGAGTTAACTTACACAAAACAAAGTAGCAACATCTCTCAAAGCTTAAAAGTTATACAATGCAAACAGTCAACAAACTAGCACACATGGCTATTGTCAGGAGCCAGCGAAAACAGTCTCCAGAGACTGCAATATTTTAATTTGCATGGTTTTTAAGGTGTAATATTAAATTATATACACCCTTGGGACAACACATTTTAAGTTAAACAAAAATTATACTACTACAAGTATAATTACAAATGGTATTTTTCTGCACACAAACTGCATTCATTGGAACACTTCTCTAGTATACCAGTAGGAATACTGTGTAATCTTCAAAACAAATTTGAAAAAAGTGTTCAATTCCAGTAGATGGGGAGCAATGTACTACTAACCATAGTCCTTTCTAATAATTAGACCACCACAAATTAAAATGAAGAAATTTTTAAATAAAGTTTACTAAACATGTTGCTATTTTATAAGCCCAGTTACTGTATATATAAAGATATAATAATTAGAGACTATTCAAATTAAAAAATATTATAATCCTCAAATATTGTACAAACTTAGACATAAGAATATTACATGATGTTTTATTTAAACAAAGGTTCGGAAGGAGCATGTCATGATACTTAGCCTAAACAAAGAGGAGGTAATAAAGTTAAATCAACACCAAGAAGCGTATGAAATACAGGCAGACCTTAAGCCGGGCTCACACAGGTGCGTGTGACTTTTTTTTTTAAGTCTTTTAGGATTGTACTTATTAGACTGTAAGGAACATGATTGATCATTTCACGATACACTGTTGGAGCACAGTTGTCATTAATGGTCAGATATATACACGCAGTCCAAGAACACATTAACAAATGGGTGTGGCGCAAGAACATTGTCCAGAGTTTTAAACATATGCAACGAACGCATAGCACGTGATTCAGTGACTGCGAGCTGCACTGCATGGGGGCTGTAATGCTGTCTCAGGTCATTAAAAGTATCGAATGAATGGCAGCAAATCTGGCGTCAATACTAGCTTATGCAGAATACGTTACAATCCGCGACTGCGGGTAGCCACTGGACACACCAACCTTGCACACAAACAGCACACAGCAATACGGTGTTATCATAAAGCAAAGGCCAACATATCGCTCATGAATTCTGTGAGCAGCGGAAGACATAGAGCGCCGAGTGTTGTGGTTAGAAGAAATCCCTCTAGCATTATTTCTGATCATGGCTTGTCTTGAAAAATTAAGACACAGTTTGACGTTTCCTCGATAGGAGATGTCACACTGCAGGACTGTGCATAGTGGCAGTACTCTGAGATCAGGCCATTCCTGAGCTCGGAGAGCCCTTACCTGGACAGCACTGCAAATTCGCATAACCATTACTTCATCTAAATATATGTAAGTGTGAACTTGTGAATTAAAACGTGCTTTCATGTGACAAAAAAAGACGTAGACAGCGAGAGCAAATCTACACTGTTATGCTATAAAAATCTCGGGAGTCTTCCTGGACCCCAGACATTGTTAATTACCCTATTTTAAACTTTTGGACTAGGCTTTAGTTTAGACTAAATACACACAAAAAGTTTGTGAACAAACTTTTACCTAAGAACCCTTAAAGGGGTGCATATGATTATTTGGTGTATTTGGTGGTAATGAAATGTGTTCCTGCAGTTCAAGATTCAAAAAAACCAATATTTTCCACATTACTGTAACATTATTGTTTCTCCTCTGTGACCCGCCTTTCTGAAATGTGTCGATTTTTACAAAGCTCATGGTCTGAAAAAGCAAGCTGTGTGCGTGCTGACTGGCCAGCTATCCAGTGCTTTGTATTGACGAGCTGAATGACTACTCAAGCGTGTGAGACGAAACATGTTTATGCCCTCACCATAACTCTGTGATGCATCTCCTGGCACGATGAGGACAAAAACCAATATAAAAGCCATACAAACCAAAGCTTTTTTTTTCTCGTGGGGCAGTCGGGACATGATTATTGATTATAATAACTTAAATAACTTTTTTTTGATTTTCGCTGCATCGCCCCGGAGAATATCTCTTTAGGTAATTTGAGACCTTTAGTGTTTGCAACTTTCTAGATCTTCTTTTTGCACCAAGAGCTTGTAACACTCCAAAGAGATAGGGAAAAACTGAAATCGCATCATGTGACCCCTTTAAATGCTTACCTTGGGTCCTTAGCGACCCAGGACATCATTCACTACACTCTCCCTGCTTCATTTTATATTTTTATATATATACATATATATATATATATATATATATTATATATATATATATATATATATAAAGAATGTTGGTTTTCTGATTTAATTATTTATTATTTATTAATTTATTTATTAAACATGTATAGGATCGCTAGAGACCAGAGTTATGTAAATTTGTAAGTTTTACCTGCGCAATGATATTTACATATCTGATGACTCAATACTGCAATGCATCTTTATTCCTCGAGGTGGCACTGTTTAATACAAAATGATGACGTGATGCTTCACTTATAATTACAGCAGGCATAAAACAAAACAAACAAAAAAAAAAATCTTCAGCAAAAATTATACCATACCATTTCCCCTTCAATGTCCATCTAGTTTGAATTTGCCACTTGCTCGCAACTGCTGTCTTCACAGAAGCTTTGTGTTCAAACATTTCAACTCAAATCAAAATGTTGCCTCAATTTATTTACTTATGTGGCAAGTAGCCGTGTAATAAGCAGGATAATGTACATCCAGCCAGTTGTTATCCTCCGCTTTGCGTGGGGGCTCCTTATCACCCTGTCTGGGTTTATTCTGAGATAACAACCGGCTGGATGTACATTATCCCTTATATACCAGAAATCGATAGTGAAAAATGCTACCCATAAGATTGTGCTACCAGCATCTTATTCATGTGTGGTTTGAGGCTTTTTTTAATGTCCATATCTACCCTTACCCACCCATACCTATCTTTACCCTAAACTTACGCTTAAAACAATACAAATATATTTGTATGCCTGACGGTAAATTTGATATATTTCCCTCTTCTGACTGCTAATCAATCTCTCTATATGTTTTCCCTATTTTGAAAAGTCATATAAAATGATATCGTGAGTTGTTTTGCTTTTTTTATCCAATGAAAACTCAGAAATCATACCTTGGGCATGTTTAAGCTCAATCCGGTGTGTAATGTTTTACTAAGGTTTCTAGGATGAAACAAAATGTTTTCCTGGAAATGGTGGGCATGGACAATGGGGCTTTGAGATGCATTTTCCTCCTTGTTTTTGGTTTTCGTCTCGATTTTCTTGACAGGTTAACGTAACATAAAAAAATATACCATTTTGCTATTGTATTGCGAGTGACAACTTTTAACTTTTCAATAATCCTCTGATTAATATCATGGTAAAAATTACAATAGCAGTAGCTCACAACAACAGTGATCAACAATAACGATAAGCTGAATACTTAAAATAATAAAAATAAAAATAATAAGGTCATATAGATCATAACCACAGTTTCAGAGGTAAGAAGTGGATTATTCTTTACCTGAAATGTTTGTCTTATCATCCTGAAATGCAAGCAAAATGGTGGATCACAATATTAGGAACCACAGTTTCCACAAATCCCTTCATTCAATTGGGATGTTGTCTTTTATCCAAGACGGCAAGGGCAGTGACTTTAACATTGAGCATTTTTTTTTTGCAGTATTAAACCCGTATTTATACAGATTTTATCAGGCTTTGAAAATTCGTTCAAAAAGAACGAAAGGAATGGCCTTCTCAGCTGCCATAGTTGCAAACTCTTGTGTCATCAGAACAGGGGTGTTCAATGCACCATCTTTTCAGTTTAAAAAACATTTTTTCAATGTTTTTGGCACTGAAGAAGTTAACCAATCTTTGGCAACTTCCGCTTTCTGACGAAAGCCAGGAATGGGACAATGAACTCAACAAATTCCCAGATAATCCATATGTTTTCAATTTTATTTTACATTTATTATTACGCAAAAAACGCAATGAAAAATAGGTAGGGTGTGAACATACGGGCCATTATACGTGACGTTTTGGCTATTTGCACTGTGCAGATCAATCGTTGCATGACATCCAGGAGAGCTATAGAGAGCAGAGAAGACAGATCCACTTTCGAATCGCTTTCTCGAATCGCAAAACGAATAAACACGTGAGCGTTTGCATCGCTTTGATTGTTCCCTGTAGATCTCACCTTCTCATGCACCACGATGGTTGATATATACAATTCCTCCATATTATTGGTCAAACTACTTTGATGTTTTAGGCAATATAAAAGTCCCTGGCAAGTACGTGTGCCGTATGATTGGCACATACTGTATGGCCACCCTAAAAATAGTAAACAGAGAAAAACAAATGACAATTTAATTGTAAGGTTTTTTTTTTTTTTTTAAGTTTCAGAAAAAAGCTGAAAAGCTGAAAGAGCTGAACAATAATGTACAGTTACAAATGATGTTTTAATAATGCAAAGCTGTATATGCTCTTCATGAAAATTAAAATATACATAAAGTTAGTATTCCCCTAGGGGGCACTTGACATAATGTAATAAATATGGAGAAAATTATATTAATGAGGGTAGGAGGATACATGTGGAGAAAAAAAAAAATAATGTTTATACTATAGTATTATAGTATATAGTATTCATCATTTGGGATCACAGATAACTCATTAGAGGAAGAACACTTAGAGTGAAATATAAATGACAAAAATCACATTATATTTGAATCAGTAATAACGTGTAAAAGGCAGATGAAATAGTTGTTGTGATCAGAGCATAATTTGTGAACAAATAGAGTTTTAATCATTGTTCAGAGCTGAAACACGGTGTACATCACCACCGTCTCAGATTCCTGTCAGTCAAACACAAACACAATCACAAAGAGTCAAAGGAAAAAAAATAACTCTGATAAATGACAATTAGTGAAAGAAATCTGCAGGAAATTTATCACGAGAATTGATAATGCCTGGACCTGAACATCATTCAGAAACAATCAGCAAATTTAGTATTATGGGATATAAATCATTAGCTGCGTTTAGATGGACCCTACTAATCTGCATTTTTATTTTTTTTTTTTGCTAAATCGATGGTAAAGGTGATCTTTACTCCGTCAGCAGGCTGAGATGCGAGCAGCTACTGTTGGATCATCTAGCTGGAATGAGAGGTAGGTTTGTCTGTCATCAACATAGCAGTGTAAAGAAAAACCATGTATCTGAATGAATGGATCCTAGTGATGACACTAGATTGAGATGAAAAGTGGTCCAAGCACTAAGCCCTGAGGAACCCCAGTAGCTAGATGTGGCGACTTAAACATCTCACCCCTCCAAGGACCTACCTGAGAGGTATAGACTTAAACTACTGGAGTCCCACAACTGTGGTCAAAAGCAGCAGACAGATCCAGCAAGATGAGTACTGAGGATTTGGAAGCTGCTCTTGCCAGTCTCAGATCTTCAATAACCAAAATCAGAGCAGTTAAGTGGCCACTTTTAAAAAACCAGATTGGTTGTTTTCCAGGAGGTTGATCTGCAGGAGAAATGTAGAAACTTAGATAACAACACAACCTTATTAAGCATCTTAGCAATGAATGGAAGGCCTTCATCATCCTCATCATCAGGATCTCATTCCAATCCTATCAGCAACCAGACCAGACATCTTAACATCACTCAACTCTTTCACATATGTTCAGTGTGTCAGATGCCATTTCTCACTAACTGATTTTGCATATATTAATATTTGTGAGATTTATTAAATATGCCTTGATATTTTTTTGTTGTCTTTTTCAGAAAGTATTGAAATCTAAGGCTCTTTTGTTCTTTTTCATGTGGGGAAGTTGTTGCCTAGTGGTTGAGAGTTTGACTCCTAACCCAGGGTGTGTGGGTTCGAGTCTCGAGCCGGCAATACCACAACTTAGGTGCCCTTGAGCAAGGCCCCCAACTGCTCCCTGGGCGCCACAGCATAAATGTGGGCACTTGTGATGGGTTAATGCAGAAGCACAAATTCTGAGTGTGGGTCACCATACTCAGCTGTATGGTCACGTCACTTACAGATGATGATTTGAGCTTGGACCTCTCTATTTTAGATTTGTATGCATACGTTGACATGTACGATCCACAGCGATGTGATTAGAACATTCTATGTGTAACCCCCCCAGTCCTCACTGCCACACCTCGTTCTTGTTCCAAGTGGGCCTCGAACCCGGGTCTCCGGCATGGGGAGGCGGGCATACTAACAAGGAGGAGGCTAAAGACTGCAAAGCCCCTAGCGCCTTTTGAGATCAGGGGAGTGAGGTTTTACCTGCACAGCACCTAACCCGCTGGCCTCCATTATACTCACACCCCCAACCCTCACTCCCATCTGGGTCACAGCACCATTGTAACTCCCTGGGTCATCACCGTCACACCTAGTTCATGTTCCGAGAGTGCCCAGTGGCGGAGCTAGAGTTTTTTACATGGGGTAGCCAAGGGGTTTGCCAAGGCTAATTCAGGAGCTCCATGACAGAAAATCAGTGTAATAACTCCAACCTGGTATAAAAAAATGGGAATTATATAAATTAATACTTTTTGTGTAACAAAGATGTTTTAAATTGATCAAAAGTGATGATGAAGACAATTATAATGTTACAAAAGATTTCTATTTAAGATAAATGCTGCTCTTCTGAACTTTCTATTCATCAAAGGGACCTGAAACAATTCTACTCATCTGTTTTCAACATGATAATAATAATTACTTTTTTGAGCAGCAAATCTGAATACTAGCATGATTTCTGAAGGATCATGTGATTTGGAGTAACGATGCTAAAAATTCATTTTTGAAATGCTGGGATAAATTACATTTTAAAATATATTCAAATAGAAAGCAGTTATTTTAAATAGTAAAAAAAATTCACAATATTACTGCGTTTGCAGTATTTTGTATCAAATAAATGCAGGCTTGGTGAGACGAAGAGAATTCTTAAATAGTAAAAAAAATTCACAATATTACTGCGTTTGCAGTATTTTGTATCAAATAAATGACACTTTTCTAAATAATACTAACTATACAGGGAGCCCTAGCAATTGTTTTGCATACAAGTTTATATAGAGACCATTTTTATAATAACGTTATATCTATACATTTTTATTAATTATAATAAAAAAATCAATTATGAGTAAATATATAATTGTATTTTTTGCATTACATTTTTCTCACTTGTTTATGGACACTAGTGAGTGGATTTTCTTTTGTTAATATCTTCTAGCTGCTGTCTTTCCGCGGTTGAAAAACACTCGTTAAGTGATTACATGATACACTGTACATTCAGTAAGATGTAGTGTATCTTTCAACATGGATCGGGATATTCCTTCAGTGTTTACTTCATGCTAATAAGAATGCAATTCCTGGCTTTGCTTGAACTTGAGGCAAAGCAGGAGGGCATGATCCTGGTCAAGCTACTAAAAAGCTCCAAAACTATACATTTATCATTTTAAATTCTTAATAAAATTTGAATGAAGATTTTGAATGCTGGAGACTGTAGTTTTCCTGCTATGTCGTGTCCATTCCGCTCGTTGTCTGTGTCCTTGCTGCTTGGCCATGTTTTCCACTCCGTAAGAAAATGAACGTGTGTCGCGAGAACACGTACACGAGAGGCTGGAAATAGACGCGATGAATCGCGATGTGGAACACTAGACCGGACGCGTCGCATCCTTGATTTTGCGGCTAAAATAAATGCTTCTTTCAGTATGATTAAACAAAGAAAATGAAATATTACCATAGTAATTATAGGGGTGGCCCTATCAGATGCCAGTGCCACCCTGGACACCCCCTCTGGCTCCGCCACTGCGGAGTGGTTCTCAAACCTGAGTCTCCGACATGGGGGGGAGGTGGGCACTGAAGACTGCAGTCACTAGTGCACGTCTTGAGATCAGGGGAGTGAGGTTTACCTGAACAGCACCTACAGTAGTTGGACAACCAGAATGGGTAATGCCGCCACGTGTACTACCGCTGCAGGGCCGCGGCGTTAACTGCAAGTCAGTCGCGTGTTAAAATCATTCGTGAAACTACCATCAGGTGGCGCAAAGGGACAAATTTCCGAACTGACTGTAATTGTAAAATGCTGGTTTGTAAATGGAGATGAAAGGACGAAAACAAAACAACAATAACATTGTAATATAACATTGTAACATCATTAAAAACCATTATAAATTTTACAGTGAGTTCATTTCAAGGCTTAGGACTTAGGCTACAGTCTAAGCATCAAAAAAATGAAAAGAAATTGCAGCATGCAGCAAAACAAAAATAGGTGATTAATCGGTTAAAAATGTGATACTGTGGGTTAAACAAATTTACATTATAGTATACTTAGCAACAGAGCCTGGGCCTAATCTGGGCTATGTTGTTAACTAATTTACAAGTTTTGTGTGTATTTTTTTGTCCAAAAAAAAAAAAAAAGCCTTCCCTCCTAAAAATTGTGCATGCACATTCACTTTGTGTGCTCTGGCACAGAACCTGCCTCCCATGTTGCTCAGCTGTGGATGATTTAAAAATGTTTATATATAAGGGTTGCTGTCATATTTTATACAGGAATTTTTTTTATAAAAATAAAAATCCAATTATATTGGTAGTTTCATGGTAACATGCAATCAGGATCTTCGGATACTATAGAAGATATACGTTCACTAACATGCACTGTGACATTTTACCCGTTTCAACTTATGTACTCCCTTGAGATTTTAAAGTCAGTTTAAAAGTATTGAGATTCAAGTTGAATCTAGTAAAAAAAAAAAGCTTAAAATTGCTTAAATTATTATATATATTATTTTAAAGTATCCTAACTTTAAAATTTGTTATGGTTAAATGGACTTTTCATCATATACTTTTTTTTAGTGTGATAATGAGTTGTATTCGTTTTCCATTTTGGAAACCCAAGGACCCCACTTTTATTTCTTTTTTTAATCTATTAATCACTTGCATATCTCCTACAACTGAGGAATTTTTTAGTTTTTATATTTTTTTTGAGGAAGGTGCCACTGTCAGGTGAGTCAAAAATATGGAATATAAGGACTAATTGTGATACTTTCTCTTTTTATTCTTTAAGAAAATATTGTTTATTCTTGTAGAAAATAAGTGTTTATTCTTTAAGAAAATAAGAAATAGAATAAGGAACGATCCAGATATTTGTAATGTACAATAATGTATGCCTATATCTGTTAAAGTATCAAAGTTGATAAAAGTTATCAAAATAATCATATTTGTTTTGCTTTACCCATTTATGTATAATTATAAAAAAAAATAATAATAATACCAGTGATACTAGTAGTAGTACAAGGTTTCTCAGAAGGTTTTTTTTCTCCATTCTGTCACTGACGGAGTTTTGGTTCCTTGCTGCTGTCGCCTCTGTCTTGTTTAGTTGGGGACACTTCATTTACAGCAATATCATTGACTTGATTGCAAATGATTGCACAGATACTATTTAAACTCAACTGAGATGAATGATGACATCACTGAATTCAACGAAGTTCATCATTCAGGTTTAACTGTCATTTTACATTATTGACACACTGTTTTCCTAATTAATGTTGTTCAGTTGCTTTGACACAATCTTTTTGTTTAAAGTGCTATATAAGTAAAGGTGACTTGACTTGACTAATAACCATGTCATAAAAATAATTGCCATCAGCTGTTTAAATTTTACACCATAATAATAATAATAATAATAATAATAATAATAATAATAATAATAATAATAATGCATTTTATTTCATGGCGCCTTTCAGAACACCCAAGGTCACCTTACAAGCAATATACAGGTCACTGCATAAGACAAAAACAAACAAACAGGATATACATATAAAGTGCATTTAAGTCTCAATAAAACGTTAAAAAAAAAAAGCCTGTATAAAAAAGATATGTCTTAAGATGCATTTTAAAAGTCAACAAGCACTCGCTATTGCGAACATCGAGGGGAAAGAGAGTTCCATAGGCAGGGGGGCAGCATAACTTAAAGATCTGGCACCCATAGTAGTAAGTCGAATCCAAGGAACCACAAGAGAAATTGAAGATGAATATCTTAGTGCACGTGAAGGAGTGTAAACCTGGAGAAGTTTTGAGTAAGGTATTGTGGTGCAAGATTATGAAGTGCCTTATAAGTGAGTAGCAAGATTTTGAATTCAACTCTATATTTTTACTGGAAGCCATTGCAATTGCTGGAGAACGGAGAGAAATGTGATCAGTATAAGGTGTTAAGACGAGCTGCAGAATTCTGAACTAATTGAAGCTTATGCAGCAATTTGGAGGGAATACCCTGTGAGAAAGAGCATTGCAGTAGTCCATACGTGAAGTGGAACTAGTGCATGAATGAGAACTGCAGTATTATTATTTGAAAGAAAGGGAAGTATGCAATCCGTGTGATATTATTAATTTGAGCTTTAAAAGATAGTGTGCTATCCATGATGACACCCAAACTTTTAACCTGAGAGATTATAGAATTGTGACTTTACAAGGGTAGTAATTTAGGAGGTGAAAATACTGTGAAAATACAAATGGTATGGGATTTAGCATAACAACTAAAGGTCTATGAAAAGTTAGTCAATAAAGCATTTTTTTAAACAATGGCACTTGTAGTTTTTAACTAAAATATTATTTCAACCATATAGCCTGTGAATAAATAAAATGAATACTTTTCAATGAAAGAACACGTAGAGAGTGTAGGTTGCTTCTGGTGCTTGGATTTGTTCTTCAAGAGGTCCAAGTTTAAGAATAGCCTACACTAGTTTTTGTTGTTTGTTGTTGTTGTTGTTTTTTCTTTCAGTTTAACTATTTCTATTTTTTCTCTATTTAACAGCATTAACTTACAATAAAATACGTCATCCTTCAGGCAGGACTAAATGTTTTCTTGCCTTGCTAAATGTTGGGCTCATGATCAATGAGTTGTATTCGCCCAAACTGATTTTGTAAAATCAAAACTTGCGGGACGCGGAACCTGGGTGCAGTTAGCGTGAGTCGCACTCACTGTGAAACAGGAGCAGCTGACAGAGGATAACAATGATTTTCGCAAAAAGAATGATTAAGTATCAATTGAGAATTTGTTATTATTATGGTCTGGTGAAAATAATAATTTTATCTGTATTGGTTTAATATTTGTTGTTTTAAAATTTTGAATTTGATGCTGGTGAATTTGCTGACCCAGTAACATGACAACACACCGTTCCTCGCGGGCCACCAAAAAACCGAATTCAGTCCAGCTGGATGGGGTTGGGGGTAGTTCTTGTATAGCTTGTGGGGTTGAAATAAAGGTGTGAATCTCTTGCTCTTTATTTGGACAGTTTCAAACTTGCAGAGCAGGTTTAGGCACAGGACAAATTCCTTTGTTTGGTTTGGCTTTTGTCATTTTTGCAACTGCATAAAGAGTATTACATACATTACAATATAATGTTTTTTTTTTTTATTCTCAGGAGAGATGAGGCGCCTCTGAGCAAGAGAGACAAAGAAATTGTCGAAAGAGACACGCATCTGCCAAAGAGACAAAAACATTTGTTCTTAATGTATTTGTTGCTTTTTAGCTACTATTTTCAGTTTTGTACTGTTTTAATTGTCCGCAGCAACACTGCAGTCATTTTGGCAATACAAGTTTAAAACTATATTGCAGTAATAAGAACTGTCCCAAGACATCATGTCGGCCTAATTATTTTTATTTTCATAACTGGGTAATTCGTTGCTGATGTGACATTCGCAGTCAAAACCTGGGGCTGGATTCCCAAAATTCTTCTCAGAATTTATGGAAACGTGTATCAATTGCTTAAAAAACTTTAACAGAACTGAATGAGGATTTCGGATATCAATAAGTTTTTTGTATTTTTTGTGTGGTGTGTGTAGGTTTTTCAGCCAACACTCCGTCTGACGTCTGAAGCGTGTGACGTCTGAAGCTTAAACACTGATGCCTTGTTCAGGTGTGTTTAATTAGGGTTGGAGCTAAACTCTGCAGGACAGTGGCCCTCCAGGACCGAAGTTGCCTATCCCTGGTCTAGAGGGTATTTATAGGTCTGCCCTGACCAACGTAAGATTTTTCTATTTTTTCTAGTCGTTCATTTAAGTCATTATTCAACTAATCGCAAGTTTATATTAAATTAACGTCTATAACGAGCCCTTAATATATCCGTGCATTAAGTTTGCCACAAAGCACGGGCAGAAGTAGCCTAATAATGTGTGAAAAAGGAGACATTTTAATTATTTATTAATAAACAAACTGTTTTCTTGTCGGCTGCAAGATGAAATTCACAATGCTGACTCTCATCTCCACATTATACTGTACAGACCCTTTAAAGACATTTCAAGCTTTCTGTAGATATATTTCTGTCATGGTTGGTTAAACCATGGTCTCACGTTTTGCACTATGTGGGTGGAGTGAGTGTGTGTCTTGCGTCAGCACTGATTGTTTCATGTGGCGTCTCCGCTAATTGTTCATGAATACCAGCTGCCACTCGTTACCCTTTCCCTACATATTGCCCTGTCTTTCATCTCGTGTTTGTCAGAGCGTTGTTTGTTGATCTCAAGTGTTCCTCAATGTTTTTTCTTGTTCCAGTTTATGTGCTTCTTGTCATTGGATTGTCCTGTCTCCGGAACCCCGTCCACTCCTCCTCATCCCCGGATCTCACCACTCACCTTCGCGGCTCTTCCCCCGCAGTTCCTGTGTCACACTGTCCTGCTGCCAAGTCCCATCACACCTTGGATCAACCCGTGGAGCCTTGTCTCTTCTCGGATATCTCCCTGACCTTCTAGATTCCCCTTACCACCTGTCTTCGTGTCCATTGTTTGTTTTGTTATTTATAAATATCATATGATCTAAAGGCTGATGTCACTCCAATTCGCTGATAATTTAAATATATATATATATATATATATATATATATATTATTATTATTTTTTTTTTTAAATTCTATGAAAGCAAGTAAAGAAGGCTCCCAGTAAAATCACTGAAGTTGTCAATTAATGAGGATCCTTTTTTTTTATATTGTGTGCATTTTGTTGATTATAATGAGAGATCTTGAGTTTAAACGTGAAGACGTTTTATTAATCCAGTCATTCTTTAGAGTTTCAAGGATTTAGCTAAATCGTGCAGGTTTAATTTATTAGTTTCTTGTTTTAATTAGGCCTAAATATTGGGGAGCGAAATTTCACGTTTTACTAAAATAAAAGGAAATCATTTATAAACACGCAACAACAATTTCTTAATCAGTGTACACCCAGATATCTTTTTTCCAGTTATCTGTCAAAATAAAGGACAGGTAACGAATAACAAAGTAGTGCATGACCAAAAATGCAACTCGCAGCAACAAAAAAGCTCATTTTGGGTGTGCCACCTACTGTACCCCTCCGGCCTCTGTTACATATGTTTCACATGATTAACTGCTAAATTCAAATCTGCTTTCGTGCTTTGACTGGTGCTGAGCCAGAGATGGATGAGCTGAGTGCTTGTCATATTATTACACATATTCAGTGCTTTTAAACTTATAAAATATAATGCTTGTATTAGGTTTCACGGAAAATTAAATTAAAGTTAAATTAAAATCACAGTGCTCAACCATCGTTATGGGTGCATAGATCAATAATGAACATCACTTTAAGTTAAGGGAAACCCACTCGCTGTGTCTTATTATTAAATTGTAGGGTTTTTTTTTTTTTTTTTTGCAACAGAGCAATCAACAATAAGATGTTTTGACAATAAGCCTTCTTTAGTGAATCATTGCAATAAACACTTCCCACAAGAATTAAAAAAAGTCCATTGATCACTAGGTAGCAAGTCACATAAAAGGGGTTACTGATAACAAATTTAATTAACCAATCAATGAAGTAAACTAAGGACAAAACAATAATAATAATAATAATAATTACAAAATCAACACATCACAAAAAAAATAAATAAATAAAAAAAACCTGCACAAAACATGCAGCACAAATAATCAATTAAAAAATCACCTGTGTGTTCATATAAGAAAAAAGTGAAATATGTAAAAGTTTTATGTAATAAGAATTTGATAAAAATTAAGGAGTTTATTTTATATTGAATGTTAGGCATGGTCACTGAGCCTAATTTAAAAAAGAGGAGAAAGTGCTTACAGAGTGGAAGTAAAGAAACCTCATCAAGCTGCCAAAAAGTTGAACTCAGTTGCTGCTCAAATTACAGAGGAATAAAACACTCCTGTCACTCCCAGGAAAGGTGTTAAACTGGTAGTGCTGAACAGGATGAAAGATGTAATAGACACACTCTGAGACCAACAAACTGTTTTTTTGCAAGGGAAGGTAATGCACTGATTAAATTATAACATTACATATCATCTTAGTCAGACTTACACTTTATTGACTACAAGGAAGCATTTGACAGCATGGATAGACAAACACTCTGGAGGCTTCTGAGAATCTGCCAGATATAGGGTGACCATATGTGCCGTTCTACGGGACATGTTGCGGCCAGGATTTTAATATTGCCTAAAACATCCAAAGCAGTTTGACCAATAACATGCAGGTATTATACATAATCGACCAATCGTGGGGCTGCGCGTGAGAAGATGAGATCTACAGGTAGGGTGACCATATGCACCGTTCATACGGGACACGTACCCGGCCAGGATTTTAATATTGCCTTAAACATCCAAAGCAGTTTGACCAATAACATGCAGGTATTATACATAATCGACCAATCATGGGGCTGCGCGTGAGAAGGTGAGATCTACAGGGAGCAATCAACAGGGATCTACAGGGATCTACAGGGAACAAGCAAAGTAGGTGCGAGAGCGATCCGAAAGCATAAGGAGCTGTCTGCTTTGCTCTCTAGCTCTCATGAATGTCGCACAACGATCGACCTGCAAACAGCCAAAACCTGGATATTTTAGGCTATGTTAAAATCCTGGCCGGGACGTGTCCCGTATGAACGGCGCATATGGTCACCCTATTTAGGCAATATCCTTGGAGATCGGCATCAACACCAAGATCAGGGTTTTCAACACTATTGTGAAGGCTGTATTGCTGTATGGAGCTGAGACCTAGGGAATCACAACCACTACCATTAAGAAAATCCAGATTTCCATTAACACCTGCCTCAGAAGGATCCTCAAAATCCATTGGTCAATGGGAAACTGAGGGAACAAATGAAACAGCAAACAGTGGAAGATGACTTTCTTTAAAGACTCTGGAGTTGGATTGGACATATCCTCATCAGGCCTGCAGACAGTACTGGAGGCAAACATGAAGAGAATGAACCATACGTGGGGGCAGATGGAACAGTTGGCACAGGATCGAGATACCTGGAGAAAACTTGTTGGTGGCCTGTGCTCCAGTCGGGGTTGCAGGAATAAAAAGTAACCTTTCCTGAATAAGTAATGTGTAATAATTTCTATTGGCTAATTTTTTATTATTATAAATTTAGCAGAGATGAACTGTTGCCTGCTAACCAACAGAAGTAATATTACTCAATTTTTATAAGTAATTAGTTGTGTAATGTAAAAAGAAACATTAGTTAGGGCTGTTTGGGTGACCATTTTATTTTGATAATGAACTGGCTGTGTGTAACAGAAGAGGTCTGACGGAAAAGGTTAGTGTGTACAATAAAGTTTAATATAGGTCACAGAAAGTACAGGTGTAGGATCCAGATAATGATGATATGGTGAGAGCAGTAGTTCGTAGAACAGTTCAAAGGATATGAATAAGAGTCTTTGCCTTTACAGGAGTTTGAGTGCACACAGGAGGGGCACACCTCAGCTATCCAGGAACTAGGAGGTAAAGGAGACACTTGGAGATGAAGAGACACTGGAAGGGAATACAGGAGGGCACGTAATGCAGGCAAGTATTCAAATGGAAGCAGTAGCAAAATCAGAGTCCTCTACGTGTATACAAGAACAGACAATGAGGGTGTCTGAGGTGTGTGCTTTTAAACATGCTGGTTGATAAGGTGCTTGATTGGTGACAGGTGCTCAGTACTCCAGTAATAGGGATCACTGTGATTGGGTGGTGGTGGAGCCCAGCCAAATTTTTACAGTACCACTCATCCACAGCCCACTCCTGAGGGCCGAACACCCCAACATCGTGGTGGCCTACCTCTTCCCCGAGGTGCCAGATGATCAGGATGGGCAGTATGGAACTCAGACATTAAGGCTGGGTCTAATATATTGGTCCTAGGTACCCATGAGCATTGCTCGTGTCAATATCTTTCCCAGTCTACGAGGTATTTCAGCTGACCACCACGGTGCCGGGACTGCAGAACCTCCTTCACCTTGTAGACCGACCCCTCATTCAGGATCAGGTGTAGAGGGGGGAAGAGGTTATCGGAACTTGAGGGTGATGTTGTTTAGAATTCAGTATTCTATTCAGGGCCTCAAGCCTCTGTCCTACTTGGCCACGAAGAAGAAAACTAGATGCAGCAGGGAAATTAGATGGATGGAACCTTGACCCAGCACCTCCTTGATGTATTCTTTCATGGCCTTCTGTTCAGGAAGCAACAGTAGATAGTTTTTTCCACAAGGAACTGACTCACCCAGAATGAGATCAATGGTGCAGTCCCATGATAAAATGTGGTTGTAAGCGGGAGGCTTGTTTCGGACAAAAAAACGTTGAAGGGGGCATAGCAAAACTGGAATGTCTATGGATTGCTTCCCAATGGAACTTTCAATGGAGGCTGAATTCACTGGAAGGGCCTCCGTGAGTTTCTTGGATGGTGACTGAGTCTTTCCAAGACAGAATAGGATTATGCTTTACCAACCACGGGCACCTAAGATGATGTCAGCAGTAGACATCTCCAGAACCAGAAGATGAATGTCTTCAGAATGAAGTTGGCCAAGATGAAGAGTGATGGGTCCCACATGACATCGTACATGTCTGACAGTGGTTTTCCTGTTATCGACTGGACTTTGGTAGACTGTTTCTGTGGTGGTAGTTTGTAAATTGAGCTGGCGGCAGGGGTTCCTGGAAAGTTTCATGCTAACCCCGAGTCGATAAGGGCTGATTCTGAAATAGAAACATCAGAGGCAGTAAGCATTACACAGATAGTGAGTGGTTCCATCTTAACGATATCAGGCTGAATCACACTCACCACAGGACATGGTGGCCAAAGGGGGCATGCCAAGATCATATGCCCTTGAGCTCCGCAGTATAAACAGAGACCCCAGGTTAGCTTTCTCTGCTGCTCAGTTGAAGATAACCGTTGTCCCTCTATAATCTATGGGTTCTGATGCTGGTTCTGGAGAGTAACTGGGCTCTGGTCGGCAGAGGTAGGAGGTCGTGGTGGAGACTGGTGTTGCTGCTGAACAGGACTGCATGTGGTTTGAATAACGGATGAATAGCTGAATGAATCTTTCCAATCCAAATGAATAATCATATGCAGCGAGCTGTAAACGAAGCTGGGGCTCCAGGCCCTGTCTGTAGGTAGTCAGCAGCAATTGGTGCTTGAGCCGATCTTCTGTAATGGAAGAGGTCTGATGCAACAGGTAAGTGTCTACAATAAATTTTATTTAGGTCACAGAGAGTACGGGTGTATGATCCAGATGATGATATGGTGAGAGTGTAGTTCGTAGAACAGTTCAAAGGATATGACGAGTGGAATAATCAGAGTCTTTGCCTTTAGAGGAGCTTGAATGCACACAGGAGGAGCACACAACTCAGCTATGAGGAACAGGATACACTTGGAGATGAGGAGACACTAGGAGGAACACAGGAGGTAATTAATGCAGGCAAGTATTCATATGGAAGCAGTAGCAAAGTCAAAGTGTCCTCTACGTGTATACGAGATCAGACAATGAGGGTGCCTGAAGTGTGTGCTTTTATTCAGGATGGTTGATGAGATGCTTGACTGGTGACAGGTGCAGGTGCTCAGTAATTCGGTGATAGGGATCGCTGTGATTGGGTTGTGGTGGAGCCTGGCCGATCTGTTACACTGTGCTGTTTGCTATGAATGTACTGTATACTGTGCATGAGCCACCGGCACGATCAAACAGCTAAAACATAAAATATTTCATAATTTTTGGTCATACAGTAAAGGCGTAATTCAAAGTGTTAGCAGTTTGAAGATTAAAGAATATTAGCAAAGATTATTAGAATTATTAGTTATGCGAACACTGTTCTGTTCTTATTTTGCTCTGGAACCTAAACCCCCAATATTTTTTTTTTTTTGTGCTAAGAACGAACCAAAATGAAAACATTAAATAATTTAAACGGTGTGTATCTTGCACAATGCTGAATTGTTCAAATACACAAAGTTAGTATTCTTCAGAGGGCGCTCGACATAATAAATGTAATAAAGCATAGAAAGACACTTGAAGCTCAGAGTGAGAAAACTTTATTAATAAAGGCAAGCAAATACAGATGACAAATGAACCAGCAGTAGTAAAGTGAGTAATATATTGTTTAATCTATCTGAGGGAAATATATATAATAATAATAAAAAAAAAAAAACAATAAAAAAACAATAATGCTTTCAAACTAGATTTGAAAAAAATATGACAGAAAAATGCAAAGAGAGAGCACTTCCATTTTCTTGTGTTCATGTTCTGCCAGTTGAAGAGCTTCAGTATTAAAGCCGTCTGATCTGCACAACAGTAACAACAATAAAACTACGAGACAGGTACATTTTAAAGTGCTTTACAGCCCATATGAAAGCTAACATTGTAATAAAAAAAAAATATTGATGAATCATGGTATTTATCATTAAACTCATTTTTTGTAACTTTAAGCATATATGTGAATGTTACTTTATGCTCTCCTTTAATAATTTTAGGTTGCAAATTATTCACTAACATCAAAAGCATAATACAGAGAATAATAAATGCTAAACAAAATAGTTATAGGAGAAATTGCATCACAATTTATGTTTGTGATGAGGGCTGTGGTTGATCATGTTCAGTTCTTCTGGATCTGATGTCATAAACCAGAAGAATGAAAGTAGCCACGCCCACCAGAGCAGAGAGGACCAATCGGATCACAGCTTTCAGTAGAACCACAACAGTGGACAGAGTCTAAGGAATAAAAACACCAAACTGAGATCAGCTCAGTCAATAAACATTAATATCAGCGCTGACATCAACTAATATCAGCTCTGTTGTACCTGAACATGTGTGACAGAGTTGACTGATGTCCAGATGTTGAGTCTGGTGGCTGATGGGATTGTTGATCACACAGCTGTAGCTGTTTTTATCCTGATATTCCACCTCCAGAGGTAGAGAGAGACTGATGCTGAGATCAGACACACTGATACTGGACAATAAACTGTTTCCTTTGTACCAGGAGAGAGTCACATGACCCACATTTAAGCCTGAACACACCAATGAACACGATGATGATGATGATGATGATGATGATGATGATGAAGATGAACAGTCTCTGCTGATGACAGGAACAGGCAGCCGAGCTGAAAACATGAGAGAACAAAAATAAATGAGGATGAATGAAGATATTAAAATAGATGAGGACAAAAATATCAAGAGGGTCCAAGACTGATCAAAAGCAGATAATTTATAACAATCTGATATAGAAAGTTAAATATAAACCTGGATGTAAACATAAAAAAAAAGTTAAAGAGTAATTTTAACAAATAAGTCACAAATAAGATACTTTGTTAGGTCTTTTTACCTGTTATAAATAAAACATCTCAGGTTACACATGTAACCATGGTTCCCTGAGAATAAGGAACGAGAGACTGCATCCTCTAGAGGGCAGAATGAAATAACGTCAATGAACTTGACATTGGCAGGCGGAAGCCTATGATGTAAGCAAAACGAGCGACTGCGGATATAAAAGTACACCTGTAGAACACATCATCCTCTTTTTTGTCTGAGGAGACACGGGCATGATACCAAAGCATGGCACAGAGACGCAGCGTCTTGTTCCCTCTCAGGGAATCATGGTTACATGCGTAACCTGAGACGTTACCTTTCCAAAGGGAACTCCATGCTGCATCCTCTAGAGGGCGCTATGGGAAACGGCATACAAATGCAGCCATGCTGAGGTATAAGTGCCGGGGTAACCGTTTTCCCAACTCAGGACTTGAGGAACAGCATCCCTACTAGCGAAAACCGCTAGGCTTTACGGTAGGCTCAAGCTCCAATCATCATAGACTAACTCACCCGCCAGAGTCTCTGGAGCTCTAAGAGTAGAGGTCTCAGCATAACGACTCTCTAAACCGAGAGGAGACCTAGCTACACACAACACCAGAGGCAGTTTGCGAGGCTCAAAGAAAAGAGCATACAAACTCGTATCACCACCCATAACGGAGCTCTGAGGATCGAAGGCTTCAGCATGAAGACTCTCTTAAACAAGAGGAAGCCTAGCACTTAACCCTCTTAAAGAAACTCTTTAAAAGTTGAGGCCTCAGCATGATGACTCTCTAGCACGAGAGGAGACCTGACTACACAGCGACAACACCTAGTAGCGAGGCTCATAAAAAAGGAGCCTACATTCTTTAGTACTGTCTACCGGAGCCCTGGAAAGCAGAGGCTCCAGCAGAATGAGGGTGCTTTCACATCTCTAGTTCGGTTCATTTGGTCCGAACCAAGGGCAAAACAATTATACATTGTAGCATTTTTCTGCTTTTTTGGTTCCTTTTCACACCACACTGACTGCTTTGGTCCGAACCAGTTGAAACGAACCAAAATGCAGTCACATGACAACATCCACATCACTCATTGGCCATGACGTATTTCCTAAACTGCTTTTCGATTGATCAGAATTTACATGCGGGAAAATTCACACATAAGAGGAAAAGCCAGCAAACAACACGGAGACAACACAACTATGGAGAGAAGACACCGCGGGCTGGTTTTGTCCCTGGCCATAATCTATTACATTGTTTGTATACACCACAATATGCAAACAATACATTTCTATAATGAAGCGCGGATGCGGCTTTGAAAACAACGTTCTAATGCACTGCAAACGGCGAGCGGGCATCGCTCGTAACTTCAAGCGGAGGGCATTAATCCATGAGCTGCTATGCTAAAGTGCACACTGTCAACAAACACTTCCTCATCCCATAATGCACAGCACAGCTGACTACGGCAGCTGGTTTAGTCCAAAAATAATCAGTACTTTTTGCAGTTGGGTCTGTTCGTGGTCGGATCATGTTCTCACCACAAACGAACCGCTCCAGAGTTCGTTTGAAAGCGTACCGAGACCACCTCTTTAAGCAGGTCTCGGTACGCTTGTTTGGTCCACCTTTGGTGCGCACCCGAGTGCGATTGCTACTTTCACACCTGCCCAAACGAACCGCACCAAAGGGGTAAACAAACTCTGGTACGATTCAACCGAACTAAATGAGGCAGGTGTGAAAGCACCCTGACTCTCCTAACAGAGAGCAAGTCAAAAGGAGCACCCTGCTCACCATAACCCTCCATGCTGAGGGAAGCAATGCTTCAAAGTGTGTTAGAACAGACACACTGGTTGAGTGGAGCCCAAGGACAGTGTTCCCATAGCGCCCTCTAGAGGACACAGTGTGAAGTTACCTTTCGAAAGGGAACAGGTGAAACTGATATTTAACTCACCATAGACAGTGAGATAAAAAAAAGACCTGCTGTAAATGTTGATCTGCAATTCATAAGTTCCAGTTTGTTCAGTTGTTGTGTTTGTGATGATCAGAGAACCAGTTTTGACTATCCAGCTTCACTCTGTCTCTGAATCTCCCATCAAGAACATCATAGACAGTAAAGCTGTCAACCTCTTTACTGATTTCAGCTGTCAAAGTCTTTTCAAGCCAAAACCTCCATTGAATCACATCATCATCCATAATTTCAGTAAGATCAGGGTTTATAGTGACTGATTCTCCCTCCATCACTGATATATCACCTTTATCATCAAACACACAAAGAGAACAAACAGAAACAGGGTTTGTCACAGATTAATACTGTTTAATAAAACAACAAAAATAAACAAAATGGTGAATGAATTAATTTCAGTTTGTCATAAAAAGGTGACTTTTTAAACTCACGAAAGACATTGAGAAAAAAATTAATCATGATATGGTTGATCAGTAGTTCATAACGTCCAGCATGTTGAAATCTAGTGCTCGTGATGGTCAGAGATCCAGTTTGAACGTCCATCTTCAGTCTGCCTCTGAATCTCTCATAAACGTGATCATCATATACATTGATGTCCTTAGCTGTTACATTTAGTTCAGCTATTAAAGTGTTTTCAATCCAAAGCTTCCACAGAATCACATCATCATCCATCATTTCAGTAAGACCAGAGTTTAGTGTGACTGAATCTCCCTCCAGCACTAAAACTGTATCTGTATCACCAAACACACAAAGACAACAAACAGAAAACGGGTGTTTCACAGATAAATACTGTTAAATAAAACAACAAAAAGAAACAAAATGGTGAATGAATTAACTTCAAGTTTGTCATTAAAAAGGTGACATTATAATTATTATTATAATTATTTTTTTTACTCACGATAGACAATAAGAAATAAATAAATCCTGATCTGGTTGATCCGTAGCCCATAATCTCCAGCATGTTTCAGTTGTGGTGTTTGTGATGGTCAGAGATCCAGTTTGATCATCAAGTTTCAGTCTGTCTCTGAATCTCCCATCAAACATCATCATATACAGTCATGCTGTCGGCTCTTTTATTGATTTCAGCCAATAAAGTGATTTCAATCCCAAATGTCCACAGAATCAGATCATCATCCGTTATTTTAGTAAGACCAGAGTTTAGAGTGACTGAATCTCCCTCCTTTACTGACACTAACTTCATTTCTTTTTCAGCAAACACACAGAGAACAAACACAAAAAAGGCTGTTACAGATTAAGACTTTTAAATAACTTTATTTCTGAAAGTAGAATGTTTTTAAACTGAGTGAATAATATGTGGATAAATTGTCATAAAAAACAATAGAACAGATAAAAAAGAAGCAAAAAAAGTAAATGAGAAAAAAATGTGGATATTGTATTTGTAACAAAAATAAGACAAAATATTTAACTCACCAAAGACAATGAGAGAGAAAATTATGCTCATGTGGTTTATCAGTAGTAAATAATCTCCAGTATGTTCAGTTGTGGTGTTTGTGATGGTCAGAGATCCAGTTTGTTTGTCCAGCTTCAGTCTGTCTCTGAATCTCCCATCAAGAACATCATCATACACAGTGATTCTATCTGCCCTTTATTGATTTCAGCTATTAAAGTGATTTCAATCCAAAACCTCCACTGAATCAGATCAGCATCTATTAATTCAGTCAGACTAGTGTTTAGAGTGACTGAATCTCCTTTCAACACTGACACTGACCTCACTTCATCATCACCAAACACACCTGAAGAAACAGAGTTGGTCACAGATTAAAGCTTCAAATATCTTCTAACACGGAAGCCTTACATGTTACCAGAACAGAAGCAACTGAAGCCATAAATACACATTTCAAACTCACCATCCAGATGCCAGAAACACAAACAGAAACATAACACATTTGAGAAACATTGTCTTCATCGTTTCTCTGAAAAGCCCACAATAGCAGTGCTAAACACCTCTGAAACACGACTGAACTGATGCTGTGTGTGTTTGTGGTCTGTCCTCAACAAGACTGAACCTCTGTCACAGTTTATTCTCACATGACCATTTCCTTTAACACAGGAAGTCATGAAAATTATAAATTATTTTTATATTTCAATATAAATTTTATATAAAATTAAAAATATAATATTTAAATCTAACTATATTTTAAAGTGAATGCTGACCCTGTATGCAAACAGTGGAAGAGTGAAGAGTTGAATGAGTGTTGGATTATATCAGTTTCTAATGATGTTTTGAGATGATCAGCTGCGTAGTTCATCAGTGATGCATGATAACAATATCTTGTTGGATTTTGACTTTTAATGAACTGTTAATTGATTCTTTTATTTAACTTAAATACCTTTTGTATGGAGTAGAATAAAAAAAAAATGTTTGTATATATATGGTTCATATTCAGCAGAGGAGAAAATAAAGAGACACTTCACCCACAAACCACTGACCTCTTTCAGCCTTGCTATAGATGCTACGCAGATCCTGCTTGTAGACCAGAAGACCAAACCACATTAGATGTAGAAAAATCAGACCACAGCAGGTTCAACTTTAACTCACAAACTGAGCTGCTTACACTACATCAGTGAATGACATTTAGCTTTTTTGCCAGTGTTGCATTGTATGTGAGGCTCTGATGAGCTGTTGTTCTCAAAACCACAAGAGAACATATACCTGGGTGTGTGTATATGTGACATGGGTGTCAAAAGTGCATTGTGCCTGCTGTAAACAAACAGAGGCCTTTGAGGATCCGACACTTAGAAACCCATACTCAAAATAAACAAGTATGGGATGGAGGATTCCAAAAGGACTCAACTCAGACAATGTTACCCAGTCTAGTAGCATAGACTTTGCAGACTTTTGTAAGAGCTGGGACATCCAACACATTAGCCTCCAGTACCCACAGTCAAATGGGGCTAAGGAGCGAGCTGTTGGAACAGCAGAGCACATTCTGCATCAGCATGTCTCTCAATTGGCTCTGTTGAGTTACAGAGCCACTCCAATTACTGCTACTGGAGCAAACCCTTGCTCAGGTAATGCTGGGATGCCAAATCCACACTACACTGCCCGTCCTGGAGAGGAATTTGCAAACATGTAATTTCAGTCCTCAGCAATTTGCTGGCAAAGACAAAAAAGCTAAAGCAGCTTACAAGTACTTACATTAAAAAAAAATAAATAAAATATAATGGTGAAGAGCATCAGACTTGTAACTGAAAGGGTTGAGGGTTTGAGTCTCAGTACTGGCGGGGATTGTAGGGTGTGGAGAGTGAATGAACAGTGCTCTCTTCCACCCTTAATACCACGAATGAGGTGAGACCCAAATTTGAAAATTAGCCCATAAATTACTCTTCTTTCAGACGAAACCAGTCAGAGTTGTATTAAAAATTGTCTTTGATATTTTCAAACTGTTTAATGCCACTCAGCTGGTGTTGCATGCATCAGTCCAAAAGAAGTTAAATAAAAAGCGCCCATCCATGAAAAAAAAAAAGTGTCTCACACGGCTCGGGGTGTGAACATAGGCCTATGGTAGGGAATCGATGCATTTTTGTAAGAAAAATATCCATATTCAAAACATAAAACTTTAATCTAGCTCACGCCAACATTTGTACACAGAAGCAATTCTAATTAGTGAATGTTATTTGTTTTGATCTCTCCCCTGCGCTTCGACGATCGTCACTTCTGAGCGGCGCATGCACAAAGCTGACCTCATATGTCATCCGCCCGGAACTGCTTCCGTTTACAACAGTGAGCGCAAGCTAGATTAAATTGATTATTACATTTTGAATATGGATATCTTTCTTATAAAAACACATCGATTCGCTACAGGAGGACTTTGTTCACCCCCGGAGCTGTGTGAGACACTTTTTTTATGGATTGGCGCTTTTTTATTTAACTTCTTTTGGACTGATGCATGCATTTGAATGCCCACTGAGTGGTATTAAACAGCTTGAGAGATCAAAGACAATTTTTTAATATAACTCCGACTTGATTTGTCTGAAATAAATAAGTCATATACACCTAGGATGACTTGAGGGTAATTTATGGGCTAATTTTCATTTTTGGGTGAATTAACCTTTTAAGCAAGGCACCAAACTCCCAATTCCTCAGGGTGTGTGTTCATGGTTTGTGTATTCACTGCTCCCTGCTGTGTGTGTGGCTAATTTTCATTTTTGAATACAAAGCACAAATTCTGAGTATAGGACACATACACTTTCACATTCAGCCTGTACACTAAACATCCTATTTGATCCAGACACAAAGTGGAGCTATTCTCAGACGTAACAGGCGTCCCATACAGTGGGTGGGGTCTACAGGAACTGATTCTGTAAAGTCTGACAAAGACGGACAGTTTCACACAAATACCACTAACACAACTCACACAGGAACATTCTGCACCAGTCATGAATGCAGAGAGTTCCAGCAGACCCTGTTTCTGTTCCCAAAATGACCTCTAATGGCAGGGTAATAAAACTACCAGTTCACTATAGAGACTAGTAGTGAAACACATTTGGTTTTCTCTCCCAAATAAAGAGAGACTAAGGTTTGTTTTGTAAGTAAAGAGATTTGAAATACATCTTTCTTTGGGAAATGGTATTCGTATTAATGATTATGCAGTTTTGTAATTGAACTAGCTTAAATGTCATTCTAATTTGAATTTCAGAATGAAAAATCTAGCAGATTTCTCTCTCTCTCTCTTTTTTTTTTAATAATAATAATGTAAACATTTACAAAGTATGTTTTAATAGTGTAAAGCTGTATATGTCATGCTCTGCTAAACTTCTGAATTCCTACAGGAGGCGCTCAACATAATATAAAAAAAACAAAGAGACTCTTGAACATTACAAAACTTTACTGATACAGGCAAGTACACATGGCAATGGACAGAAGTGAGATCTGTGTCTTATCTGAGAAAAATATAAACAATAATGCCTTTCAAACTGCATTTTTAAAATGCAGACACTGAAAACTGACAGAGCATGAGCTTTCTACTTTATATTTCAATACTTCCTGAAAAAAGATGAACATATAAAATTATAAATTAATAAATGGCATCATCAATCATATCTGTGATGTGGTGAATTTGTGCTTGATCTTGTTAAGCTCTTCTGGATCTGATGTCATAAACAAGAAGACTGACAGTAGCCACGCCCACCAGAGCAGAGAAACCAATCGGATCACAGCTTCAGTAGAACCACAACAGTGTTCAGAGTCTGAGGAATAAAAACATCAAACTGAGATCAGCTCAGTCAATAAACGTTAATATCAGCACCGACATCAACTAATATCAGCTCTGGCGTTCCTTGTAATTTGTGATGTGTTTGAGTGTTGTCCAGATGTTGAGTCTGGTTGCTGATGGGATTGTTGAGCACACAGCTGTAGCTGTTTTTATCCTGATATTCCACCTCCAGAGGTAGAGAGAGACTGATGCTGAGATCAGACACACTGATGCTGTGTTCTCAAAGTATATTGTAACTATTTTATTATAATATATTATATAACAAAGTATAGTATCATTATAATAAACACGATGATGAAGCGTAAGGTTGGGGGGCTTGTCTTTTAATGTGTGACACTTCGGAGCTGATCCTTCAATGTAAGACACTTAAACCGACGAGCCGAGCTGAAAACATGAGAGAACAAAGATAAATGAGGATGAATAAATAATAAATAGATAATAATACTATGTAAATAATAATAAATAATAATACAGAGATTTGCGATGCCTGGCACCTATCTAGTTGCCGCTATAATAAATAGATAATAATACTAAGTAAATAATAATAAATAATAATACAGAGATTTGCGATGCCTAGTTTGTAGAGTTACTGATGATGACAGGAACAGGCAGACGAGCTGAAAACATGAGAGAACAATAAAAAATGAAGATATTCAAGCAGATGAGGAAGAAACATTTAGAGAAACCAAGACTGATCAAAAGAAGAGCATTTAAAAAGTTTAATAGAAAGTTAAATATAAAGCTGAAAAAAACTATTTTGTAATTCTAGATACTTCCTTAGATTTACTTTAATTCTGCAATAAATAAATGAAACCAATAAAACACTCACCAGACAGTGCGACTGAAAATCGCCGTCAGTTTGTCAGTCCATTGTTCATAATATCCAGCATGTTGAGTTGTGATGTTTGTGATGGTCAGAGATCCAGTTTGATTGTCCAGCTTCAGTCTGTCTCTGAATCTCCCATTAAGAACATCATCATATACAGTCATGCTGTCGGTCTGTTTATTGATTTCAGCTAGTGAAGTGTTTTCATTTCCAAATCTCCACTGAATCCAATCATCATCTTTCATTTCAGTAAGACCAGAGTTTAGAGTGACCTTATGTCCCTCTATCACTGACACTGACTCCACTTCATCACAAAAACACCCTGAAGAACAGTTGGTTTTCAGATAAAACTTGATCACAAATTAATATCATGGTGTTTTTTTTCTGCTTCGCTTCGATATGAGAATAACAGTCTCTCTAACTAATGTAACCTCTCTAGTGTACCATGATATCAGAACAGAAGCAACTGAAGCCATAAAAAAACACATTTCAAACTCACCAACCAGACGCCACAAACACAAACAGAACAAAACTAATTTGAGAGACATTTTCTTCATTGGTTCACTGAAAAACCCACAACAGTGATGCTTAAAATGTCTGAAAACACTTACAACTGAACTGTGATATTTATCTGGTTGAATCCTCCCTCAACCGCAGTTAGTTTCCGCTCACACGTCCATCTCCTTTAACATCATGGCTTGAATGAAAACTAAAAAATAGTGAAATATTGGATTAGAAATCAATATCTACTGGTGTTTTAGTGCTGTGAGCTGTCTGACTAGGGGGTGTACAATATATATAAATATATATATGGTCAGTTTGAAAGTCTCACATTTGGTTTTTTAGTCACATGGTCAAGGAAGTGATAAAAGAAGATTGCAACTGTTGCAATATCAATATCAATATCACATTTGCAATCATGCTGATGTTTAGGAAAAGAGCATGCTTGCTCATGAGATATTGCTTAATTCTGTCATATGAGGCAAGTATAAAAAGATATTAAAGGTCATACAGAGTTTATACTCATATCTTGACTTTTGTGGCCATTTAACTTGCATTGCTTAAGCTACATCACCCAGTGAAAGCACATGCGAGGAGTTTATCATACTATTAGAGTTCTATGATTCCGGGTTGTGGAAAACACGGATGTTTTAACAATACAGATTGTGTCAAAGCAACTGTACAGCATTAAATAGGAAAATAGTGTCAATAATGCAAAATGACAATAGTGAACACTCATTTTTCAGTTAAAGCAATTCATCATTGAATTCAGTGATGTCATCATCCAGCTCAGTTCAGTTTGAAATAGTATCTATGCAATCAAGTCGAAGATATCGCTGGAAATAAAGTGTCCCCAACTAAGCAAGCCAGAGGTAACAGCGGCAAGAAACCAGAACTCCATCGGTGTCAGAATGGAGAAAAAAACCTTGGGAGAAACCAGGCTCAGTGTCAGAGGTGGGGGGGATGGGATGGGGGGTGCAGTTCTACTCTAGGAGATTTCACAGCAACCACAAACATCCAGCAGAAGCTGTTTATCCACTGACAGATCAAACTGTGCGAAACAAATGGTTAAATGTCTTTATATATGTCTTTAGAGTGTAATCATAATGTTTGCATATGTTGTTACAAACAAAATTCATCAATCAAATGTTAAGGAGAAAACACTTAGCAACCTGTAAATGTAATTGTTAATTTAGAGAAATTTTTATTTGTTTACCTGAGATATTGGGCTTTAGAAAATTTGATGAGAAATACTTAAAATTATATCAAGATCTCAGATTTGTTTTTTTTTTTTTTTTGCATATTGCAGATTTTGGCATTTTGCATACTGGCAAATCTAGGCAAAGCAACTCTTTTGAAACTCTGGTTGAAACATGAGTTTAGCTTTCTCTTTTATTCTAGAGAAAATGAAGTGTCGAGGCCTGGATCAGTAACAAGGCTTAGAAAAAATACACTGAAGACATTCAGTTTGAACCAACATCTCCAACGAGACCAACAATAAAAAAGAAAAGCCGGTACAGTGCCGGTAATGTCTGCTTGGAATGCTTGCATTCTTGTTTTATTTTTTTGTGTTAATTTTTGCTTTTGTATGTTTGTAACATTTGACTTACGTTTGGATTATTAGTGTTTTGTTTAATTTTTTTGGGTTGCGTTTTGTTTTTGCTTCAGTTTTTGGTTTGAACGACATGTTTCCTGGAAAGGGTGTGCAACGGTTTGTGTTTTCTCTTGTTTGGTGGGTGTGTCAAACATCAGCCCAATCAGCAGCAACATGTATATAAACCACGCAGTATAAAGAGACAGCTCGCACAATGTGATTAACATCAAAATAAATCACAAAAGAAAGTATATTGTTTGCACATGATTAATTAATAATAAGAGCACAAGTATAGATCTGGAACTTCTTTAAGTCTGTCTAAATATAATTTAGTAATTGCATTGTCTTCTGGTCCATATCCTTCACCTGAAATATTTGTCTTTTCATCCTGAAAATTTGGTGTTGGATCATGATAATTAGAAACCACAGTTTCCACAAATCCCTTCACTCTGTTGGATCATGATAATTAGAAACCACAGGCGTATTTTGCAGTATTAAGCGTATTTATGCCGAATTCTTCTAAAAGAACACAAAGAATGGCCTTCTCAGCTGCCATAGTTGCAACTCTTGCGTCATCAGAACAGGGTGTTCGACGCACTACCATTTTCCGTTTAAAAAAGGTTTTGTTTTTTTTTTTCGGGCTGAACGCAGCCTTGCTGTGGTCTCCGTTCACCACTGTAGAGGCTTACCGATTTATGACGACTTCCGCTTTTGAGAAACAGAAAATGGGACAATGAACGCAACAAATTCACTGATTATTTTAAAGAAAACAATACACATTTTACTTGTATTATTATTTTCCAAAAACGCGATGTTATGATTCCATAAAGAAAAAAAATAGGCAATGCATTAATACATAGTTAACAGAGTAAGCAAATGACAATTATAGTTGTAATTAAAAAAAAAAAAAAGTAAAAAACTTCCAGATAAAAAAATAATGAGCTTAAAAATAATATACGTTACAAATGATGTTTTAATAATGTGAAGCTCAATATGTTGCGCTCTGATGATAATTAATATACATAAAGTGAGTATTCCTCCAGGGGGCGCTCGACAAATGTAATAAAGTATGGAGAAAACTTAATTCATGAAGGTCAAGCAGATACATTTGAAAAAAAAAAAAAAAAAAAAACCTTTTACCAAATTATTAAAGCGTTATTTCATAATCTAGAATATTTATCATTCAGGATCACAATAAACTCATTAGTGGAAGATAAACTTAGAGAAATATGAATGACAAAAATCACATAATATTTTAAACAGTAAACTGTAAAAGGCAGATGCAGTTATTGTGTTCAAAATATAATTTGTGAGAAACAGAATCACAGAGTGTTTAATCATTGTTCAGAGCTGAAACACGTGTACTTCACCACCGTCTCAGATTCCTGTCAAACACAAACACAAAGAGTCAAAGGAGAAAAATAACCCTGATAAATGACAATTAGTGAAAGAAATCTGCTGCAAATTCATCATGAGAATTGATAATGCACTGGACCTGAACATCATTCAGAAAAAATCAGCAAATTTAGTATTATGGGATATAAATCAGTGTGTATTCTAGATTATAAATCTATTGTTGTAGCAGCTAAAAAGAGAGTGATTCTGATCAGTTTGATCTACAACAAAAGACCAAGATCTATAAACAAATTTAACAAAATTACACTGTCAGAGAGGAGAGAGTCATACAAAAAATGACCAAATAAAAGACAGTGACGTGAACAGAAAATGATCTTTAGTGGTTTGTTTTGTTTTAGAAACTTATTAAATGATTATTAGTGTAAAATACTTAAGAAATCTACTCCTATTATTATTGTGTAATTGTGACTCACCGGAGACAGTAACATGAAATCTGTATTTGATCTGTCTGTTTCTTCCAGTGGTCACTTCATAAGTTCCAGAATCTGTGGTTTTTGTGTTTGTGATGGTCAGAGATCCAGTCTGATGAATCCAGCTTCAGTCTGTCTCTGAATCTCCCAGTAAAAACAACACATATGTAAAGATCCTACTGGACACTCTAATGAGGTTTAATTATGAGCAAGTTGTTCGGTCCAAATGTCCAACATTATCAGATCATCTATCTGTACTTTAGTAAGATCAGTGTTTAGAGTGACTGAGTCTCCCTCCATCACTGACACTGACACTGACTTCACTTCAATCTGAATCACCAAACACACCTGAAGAACAAACAGAAGATGAAGACTATTAAATCACTAAAAAGTCTGAAATTCAAAATGATAATATCTTGAATGGAACTCTGAATGAAGCCTCATTTACTAAAAATCGCTTGACTCCAAATCACTGGTTCCAAACAACTGATTCGCAAAAGGTTTCAGTGATTGTTTCAAAATCACCAGTCACTACTGGAAGTATTGGAACTCCCTTATCAGTGCCCTGAAGCTTATTGAGAAGCACCCTCCCTGTATTATATCTGTGTCTCGTCATCCTCTGAGGCAAACAAACGTGATCAGACAAAACAATGCTGTCTTTCGTGTGCTTCATCGTACACACAACAAGACCTCATCTAGAGGCCTCTTCATGCCTGTTTAAATACTCACTGAATAACTAAACCTACAGCTTTATAGTTCAGCACATACAGTATGAATCAAGTGCTCTACAAGTCTGTGCTGTGATATGAGAGACTTAAAAGTCACGGTTAAATTGTGTTGCTATGGACAATATTTGAATGCAGCAATTGAAAAATATGAGTCATGTATTCCAGAATGAAACATAATAAACGCTAACTCCAGCTCTGCTGTACCTGAACATGTGTGACAGAGTTGACTGATGTCCAGATGTTGAGTCTGGGTTGCTGATGGGATTGTTGAGAACACAGCTGTAGCTGTTTTTAATCCTGATATTCCACCTCCAGAGGTAGGAGAGAGACTGATGCTGAGATCAGACACACTGATGTTGGACAATAAACTGTTTCCTTTGTACCAGGAGAGAGTCACATGACCCACATTCACCACTGAACACAACAATGAACAATTTGATGATGATGATGATGATGATGAAGAACAGTCTCTGCTGATGACAGGAACACAGTAGAAGAGCTGAAACATGAGAGAATATATGAACAGTAAGTAACAATAATTAAGAGGCTGTTGTGTGTTTTTAGTTAGGGTCAGTGTTTAAATCCTCGTACTGGTACATCTACATCTTAATTAATTTCTCAAGATTTGAAATAGATTCATATTTAAGATTACATTGTCAGAGAGGGAAATGGCATACAAAATGACAAAATGAGAGACCATTTAAAAACATAAGGACAAAGTACATAAATGCGACTGTGCATGTGATCTTACAATGGTTTTGTTTTATAAATGTTTATTTAACTAATTATTGTGTGTAAATACACCTAAAGAAAAATTATTAGTATGAAGCTGGCAGCACAAAATGACACTCCGGTAACTGTTACTTACCATAGACAGTAACATTGAATATGGTATATGATCCCCTCTGCTTCCCACTGATTGATGTTTACTAGGTATAGAGTCCAGAGTCTGTGGTTCTTGTGTGTTTGTGATGGTCAGTCAGATCCAGTCTGATGATCCAGCTGTGCAGTCTGTCTCTGAATATCCCATCAGGACCATCATATAAAGAGATGGACGCGCTCTACTGAGTTTAGCTATTTGAAAGTTGTTGTGATTCCAAATCTCCACTTGATTATAATCATCGGTCTGTATTCCAGTAAGATCAGAGATTTAGAGTGATTGAATCTCCCTCCATCACTGACACTAACTTCACTTCATCTTTATCACCAAACACATCTGTAGAACAACACACAGATTATTCTGTTTAAATTATAGACCCTTTAAAATACCTCTATGATGGATTACTAATATAAACTCCCCCCCGGTTGAAAATGACAAAGCAATCAATTTCCAAACCACAAAACTGATTAATAATTGCATCTTTGTGGTGATTCTGAATGAAAATCTTCAAACTGAAACTAAAGCTGCTGTGCTGTTTTGAGCTTCAGTGTTAATTTATAGAACACACAATTTCGAAAATGTCTCGGTTACATATAGTAACCCTCGTTCCCTGAAGGAGGGAATGGAGACGTCACATTGGTGACCGGCGACGAATTGGGATACCACGTCAATAGACCAGTGTACTTTGAATGTAAACTAAACGAGCCAATGCACATTGGCATGCAATTATTGCATCCAGCTGCCGCTGATTCACAACATGAGTATAATAACGGCAGCAGGTGCAATGCATACCAGGTTTTTGCTGGAGAGAGCCGAGCCGGTGACCCACCTGATTAGGCGGGTTATACAGCAACCGCGGCGACAGGACGTGACATCTCCATTCCCTCCTTCAGGGAACGAGGGTTACCATACTAACCGAGACGTTCCCTTTCAGTCGGATCACTCTCGACGGTCACGTCGGTGACGACGAAATTGGGATCCCTACCAAAGTGCCATGGGTGCTGCTCCTTCCAGTGCCCTGTGTAAGCCACCTGCGCCCCTATTAGGTGTAGGCCGGGGCTCGAAACAAGTAGTTTCACTCACCATTGTCAAAGCACTACCTCACTGGGTGAGACTGGATAACACTGGGAAAACGGACTGGAACAGGGACACTGCGGAAGCCCCATCCTTCCCAAAGGAGTTTTTGGGAGCAAATACACATATAGCATCTGTTTAGGTGTATATGGAGAAATTGGAGGTGATTGTAAACCCTCTCGGAAGGCATCGAAGTCTGCCGGGGAAACACGGGCTCTAAGGCTATACCGTGGACTAACACATACGAATACCGCTCAGGTCTCAATATGGAACCCAGCCTTCCAGGGTTCTCATGGATTCATCGTGAAGGCCCTGTGCCAGACGTTCCACCGTGTCCGGCTGCCGAGGGTGATGGAGGATCTCAACAGGTTCTACAGTACGGACAACTCTGGAGCGATCAGTTTTAGCAAGCCGACACTAACCGGGGCCTCTCGGTGCCACTACCAATTTGAGGTGAGAACACAGGAGGGATACCGGCTCTACACGAAGGCTATAGAATCTAGCGAAAGTGTTAGAGGTCGTCCAGCCCGCAGCTCTACAAATATCTGTCAGCAAGGCGCCACAAGCCAGTGCCCATGAGGATGCAACACTTCTAGTTGAGTGAACTCACAACCCGGACGGGCAGGGCACACTCTGTGGCTGATAAGCCAGGGTGATGGCATCCACAATCCAGTGGGCCATCCTCTGCTTAAAGACGGCATTCCCCTTCTGCCAGCCTCTGTAACAGACAAAGAGCTGGTCTGAGGTCCTGAAGCTTTGTGTCTAGTCTACGTAGCATCTCAATCCTTGGATGGGACAGAGCAAAGCCAGGGCTGGGTCTGCCTCCTCCAGGGGCAGCGCCTTGCAGGTCTAGCCCACTTGGTCTTTGAAGGGTGTAGTGGGAACCTTGGGCTTGTAGCTAGGCCGGGGCCTCAGGATTACCTCGCCAACACACGAAGCTTCCGAGAGCGTGCCGAACTCGTAGTTCACAGCTAGACACAGTTTGAGCAGAACAATACTAACGCTCCAGCTCTGAAGCGATAAGAACTGGTATTGCATTGCACCTGCTGCGCCTTAATGATACTCACGGTTGTCAGCAGCAGCGGATGCAATAATTGCACTGCCAATGTGCATGGGGCTCATTTAGTTTACATTCAAAGTAAATTGGTCAATATCGAAAGTGATATACCAATTCGACCATACAATCACGAGACACGGGCAGTGAGAGTGACGCAACGGAAAGACTTAGAGGGAACAAACGATACATAATCACATAAAGACTTCATGCCATAAAAAACGACCAGTTCAAACTGGGGCAATTCAACCAGATGCCACAAACACCAAAAGAGCAAAACTAATCTGATTGCCATTTTCCTCATTGGTTCACTAAATATCTCTTGATAGTAGCCCTTAAAAATGTCTTCAACACGAGTGTGAACGGTGGATTTTTAATCTGGTTGTGTATAAATCCTCCCCTAACCTCCATCAAAGTTTATTTTGCAGATATCCATCCTCTGTTACATCATAAAAATCAACAAGATTTTGCTGATCTCTTACATTTTCAAACTCAAAACCAGGAAAAAAAGACAAAGTTCAGGCGATCAACAAACAGCTTGTCTGAAGCAATTTTAAGTCAAAGTTTAAGTCATACCAGTGCACAATTAAGCTGAAATATAATCATTCATAGTGGTCTCTGTCCACACTAGGGTTTTCAAGTGCTTTCCAAAAGTCTGAAAATGCTTAAATGTGAAATGTATTAAAAGCTCATGGATACTATGTGGCACCCAGGTTACACTCAAAATCATCATTTCATGTATGGTCCAATACACAAATCACATTTTGATGTTTAGAAGCAAGAGAATGCTCCTTTTAGTGGTTTTGCAAGCTAGCTGGTGGTGGCTTCTTTCATTTGGCTCCTGGACCTGTCTTTAGGTTCTTTTTAAAAATATTATTAAATATGTGTATCTTTAATGTAACATCATATACTGTATCATAGCATTTCTTTACCAACTTCACAATCTCTATGCTTTCTCGTATTGTCCTGATGACAGGCAGACGAAGCGGACAACATGAAAGAATAGAGATAAATGAAGATGAAATAGAGATATTCAAGCAGAGAGAAAGAAACATCAAGAAGAACCATGGACTGATTCAACAGATGTGCATGTGATGCAGTGGTGGAATGTAACGAAAGTATTGTACTTCGTTACTGTACTTAAGTAATAATTTTTTTTAATCTAGACTTTACTAGTAAGTAAAAAAAATAATGCATACTTATACTTTTAGCTCAAGTAGGTTTTTCAGAAATTATCTGTACTTTGTACTCCCTACATTTATTAAAATGCGTGTCGTTACCATCCTTCCTAATCTGTGCATAAAAAAAATTTTGGTCGACTGACGTTTTGGCGTTGCTGGCCAATGCACGTTGAAACAGATCGGAGATCTGATTTGGTCGTGCAAGAACTGGACACGCGCAGCTCAGCGCGCGTTTTTGAAACAACACAAAGTCGGAACTTATGTAAATGCGAGAGAAAAGGGACACGGTGGACACCAAATATCAAACATGGACGAAATAGAGCCAAACAACGTCGACTTGAGGCTTGATTGGTTGCCTGTGCCCTGCAGCTCTGATTTAAAGCAAGTTATTTGAGATTTAAAATAGGGCTGGGGCGATGTATCGCATGCAATTGTCACAGCGCATTTCGTCAGTAAAGCAGTTTCCCTTGATTACCGCTAAATCTCATCACCTGCTTCAATGGCGCGGCATTAATATAACAGAGCCGTAGATAGCTTGAAAAGCTACGCAATATCGCGTATCATTATCGAGAAGGCGATTCATCTGGCGATAATGACTCGATATGCGTAGCTTTTCAGTGATCCTACGCTCTGTCTATTAAAATGCCGCTCCATTTGAAAGCAGGTGATGGCGGCGCCGATTTAGCGGTAATCAGGGAACACCGGCTTTAACTGACGAAATGCGCGTGACACATTGCATGCGATACATCGCCCAGCCCTACTTTAACCGGTTCATAGAATGACTCCTGGCGTTTTGCAAATGTGTCAAGTGCCTACCTCAACGCAAAGTTACCGTGTTGGCGTTTAAAAACTCCTCCTCAATTTGAAGAAGGAAAAATATAGAGGTAAGGCATGCAATGCTAGGTATTAATATGTAAGTTTACAAACTGCTATGGGACATGGTGCTATGACTGTTATAGAAAACGGATGTCAACATAACAAACGATCACACCAGTATAATATTTGTTTGACGGAAGTTGTGTTAAAAGGGGCAAATCTTTAGGGGTTATTAGCACAGCAGGGACGATTAGCTGGCTAGTCCGTTACATTTTTGGAGGAGAG